>NC_142103.1:21266657-21426300 GCF_054644295.1 Miniopterus natalensis
GTTAAAGGGTCTTCTTTAAGAAGAAGCTAATGAAGAAAAGAATCTGATGAACTAAATAGATCCAGAGACATTCACGCATGCAACAGACGATCAAATTTCAGAGGGAAGGGGGGTGGAGGGTGGGAAGAGATTAACCAAAGAAGTTATATGTATAACCCATGGACACAGTTAATAACAGGGTGAAGGCCTGGGAAGGGGGTGGGAGGGAAGTGGAGGGGATCAATTGGGGGGGGAAATGGTATACCTGTAATACTCTCAACAATAAAGATAAATTTAAAAAGTAAAAAAAAAAAAAAGGAAAAGGAAAAGCATTAAGGAGACTATTATAATAGTTCATTTGAGTGACAATGGTGATTAATTAGAATGTACATGAAAGATTGAGAAAAGTAGATATATGTCATATATACTTCTAGCGATAGAGCTCAAAGTATATGATGTTGGACCGAATGTGAGTTGTGAGAAAAAAAAGAGAAATCAAGAATTATCCTTGTGTTTTAGGGTTAAGCATTTGGGTTAATAGTAGTACTGTTAAGGTACCTTACACAGCAGTGTAAAGAACAGAGAGGTTTGACCAAGGTAGAAGAGGGGAGTAGAAGACATAATCAAGTAAATTATTATTAATTTTTTTAATCCTCACCTGAGGATACATTTTCCATGCTTTTCAGAGAGAGTGGAAGGGGGAAGAGGGATAGAGAGAGACAGAAAGAAAAGGTGATGTGAGAAGGACACATCGACTGGCTTCTTCTAGCACATGCCTTGACTGCAGCCTGGACCTTGCCTGCAAACAAGGTATGTGCCCTTGGCTGGAATCAAACCTGGGACCCTTCAGTCCCCAGGGCCAACACTCTAACCGCTGAGCCAAATCAGCCACGGCTCAAGTAAATTATCTTTTGAAAATTTTTTGTTTGTGATTCCTATGAGACATCCAAGAAATAACAAGAAACCAAATAGATATAGGTGTCTGGAGTGCTATGGAGATATAAATTTGGAAGTCATCAGCATAGAGATGATATAAAAGCCATAAAAGTAGATGAGATCACCTATGCAATGAGTAGAATACATTTAAGCACTGAGGAATCCCACATTTTAGAAGCCAGAGGAAGGAAGAGCCAAGAAAGTAGCAGGAAAAAAGTACTATGTCAGGTAGGAGGAAAACCAGGAAAGTGTGGTGTCATTAAAGTCTAGATATGAGAGTGCTTCAGAAAGGAGGGTTTATGCACCTGTGTCAAAAGTTTCTGAGAAGTAGAGTAAGGTAAACACAGAAAAGTGATTATGTAATTTCAGGCTTAAGGTAATGAGATAGAAGATTTGGGGAGAAGTAAGTCATTACAGTCTTCCAGCCCTTTCTGAAACCCTGTTAATCAACTGGCTACCTACTTTATAGAGGTACAATAACAGCCATAGCCAGTAGAAGACTGCATTTAAAAAAAAACTAGAGAGAAATTTATAAAGAGAAAGCACTACAAGCAACCATCTTCTTGCAAATTGTTGCTTAAAACTATTGCTGGGAATGAGATCTGGCCCAGTAAAATTTGACAGAACAAATCTTTGATTTGGGGGGAGGGTGGCAGCTAAAGACCATAGATGTGCTTAGAGAAAAATGCACTTTTTCTATCACCCCAGGAGAAGAGCAAGAGTCAATAAAGAGAAATTCAAAATGTGCATAGGGAACGGCCAATATTAACCCTGTGCAAACAACGTTCAAATCATTTCAGCAGAAAGATCTGTAGATAATTTAAAACCATGATTTACATTTAAAGAAGGTAACTTAGAAGCCCCAGTCCCCAATAAATATTTTAACATATAATTATCTCACCCTCCTCTGATGCACTGCCTACCTTGCTGGCCCATGTCTAGCCAGCTCTTTCCTCGTTGACTTGGTTGTTTCTCCAGTGTATATCTTTTAACAAATGGAAGAGATAAAGCTTCTGATGCAAACTGGTGAAATAGAATTATAATTACCATTGGGCAGTGAATACTGGCTAGTCTAAAAATAAAAGGTGGGAATGCAGACTAGTGCAGCCACTATGGAAAACAGTATGGAGTTTCATCAAAAAATTAAAAATGGAATTGCCTTTTGACCCAGTGATCTCACTTCTAGGAATATATCCTAAGAATCACAACACACCAGTTAGAAAGAATATATGCACCCCTATGTTCATAGCAGCGCAATTTACAATAGCTAAGATCTGGAAACAGCCCAAGTGCCCATCAGTAGATGAGTGGATAAAAAAAGTTATGGGACATTTACACCATGGAATACTATGCAAATGTAAAAAAATGAAGGATCTCCTACACTTTGGGACAGCATGAATGGACCTGGAGAGCATTATGTTAAGTGATATGAGCCAGTCAGAGAAAGACAAGTACCACATGATCGATCTCACTCATATGTGGAATCTAAGGAACAAAAGAGATTGACAAACAAGATAAGACCACAGACATGGAAGCACTTAAGTCTATTAAGAACTTAATTTCATAACCTCTTAGGTTATAAATGACTTCTTAATAACCCCTTAAGTCATCAAAAACCTCAATTATACAAGAATGTTTTGGGAGAGTATAATTTGGATATCCTTTTGTCAAAGGGCCCCAAAGCCCTGTGTTTTTGAAGTTTTTATGTCCACCTAATTAAATTATATTCCTCCTTCCCTTGTTCCAACTTTCATAGTGTACTGCTGTAAGTGCTTCTGCCTGGGAAGTCCCTCTCCTTCCTAATTAGCAGCAATCTTTGAAACCAGGTTCGGAAAACTGTTAGAACTATGAAAGGAATAAAAGTAAATAGATATCAGCAAGGTTGTAGGATACCAGATCAAAAAATTTATTGCATTTTTATGTACTAACAATGAACATGTAAAAGCCAAAATTAAATATGTAATGCCATTTGTAATTGCCCCAATAAAAATGTAATACTTAGATATACACTTTTAAATAAAAACAGGTACAGGATCTGCAAACTGAAAATTATAAAATGTTGATGAAAGAAATAAAAGAACATCTAGTTAAATGGAGAGGATATAACATGTTCATGGATTGGCAGGCTCAAGATAGTAAAGATTTTTTCCTAAATTAATTTAAATTGGGTTTAAGCAATTCTTATCAAAATCCTAGCAAGATTATTTTAGACATAGACAAGCCTATTCTCAAGTTTATATGGAAGGGCACTGGCCCTAGAATAGCTAAAAACAACCTTGATAAATAAGAATAAAGTGGGAGAAATCATTCTACATAATAATAAGGTTTACTATATAATTAAAATAATCAAGACAGTGTTGTATTGGTGGAGGGATAGATACATGGATCAATGAAACAGAAATAAAAAGCCAGACAAAAATAAGTCTGTGAAACTGATTTTTGACAAAGATACAAAAGCAATTTAATGAAGGAATAGTAGCATTTTTAACAAATGTTGCTGAAACATTTGGACACTCATAAAAAGCAACCTTACTCTAACCCTCATGCCTTACATGAAAAATGTCTCAAAATAGGTGATGGACTTAAATGTGAAACTGAAACTGTAATTTTTAAGAAAAAAATAGTAGAAAAACTTTAGGCTCCAAAGATAGGCAAAAACATCTTAGCCTTGATAACAAAATATAATCCAGAAAAGTAAATTTGATAAAATGAACTCCATCAAAATTTTAAACTTTTTATCTGAAAAAGACCCTATTAAGAGAATGAAAAGACAAGTTACCGATGAGGGGAAAATAGCTGCAACTCATATATCTTACAGAGGGCTAGTATCTAGAATGTATAAAGAATTCTCAAATCTCATCAGTTAAAAAAAAAAAAAAATCCAAGTATAAAATGGGCAAAAGACATGAAAAAAAAAAACAAAAAACACGTTTCAATGAAGAGAATATACAGATGGCAAATAAGCACTGAGAAGTTGTTCAGCATTATTCACCAGCATAGAGATGCAAAATTAAATACACAATGATATATTACTACACACCTATAAGAGTGGCTAAAATAAAAAAGAGTGACAACACCAAATGCTGGGGAGTGTGCAAGGAACTGGATTACTCATATATTACCATTTGGAATTTAAATAGTACATCCACTCTGAGAAATAGTTTGGCAGTTTTTTATAAAACTAAACATGTAGCTACATATGACCCAGCAATTGTACTGTTGGGTATTGATCTCAGAGAACTGAAATTTCATGTGCATGGAAAACCATGTAAACAGATATCAATAGCAGCTTTATTCATAGTATCCAAAAACTGAATACAACCCACATAACCTTGAAAATTAAATGATTAAATATTAAACAAGCCATAGAGGTACAGCCATATCATGGAATACTACTCAGCAGTTAAAAGAAACATACTATTGATAAAAGGAACAACTACGATGAATCTCTAGAAAGTTACAATGCACGAAAAAGAGGCCAATCACAGAAGATTAAAATACTCCATGATTCAATTTATATAACATTTTAAAATGAAGAAATTACAGAAATGGAGAAAGATTTGTGATTGCCAGGGTTAAGGAAAGGTTTGGGGAGTTGGTAATAAAAGGAAATATCTTGACTGGTGGTGGTAACACAAGTATGTTCATGTGATAAAACTGCATAGAAGTAAAAATACACACATTTACACAACAGGTAAAACTAAGGAAATCTGAACACTATAGTTGGGGTCTATCACTATTATTTCCTGTTATGATGTATTTGATGGCTATGCAAGATGTCATTATTGTGGGAAACTAGGTAAAGTGTACTTGAGGTATCCCTGTATTATTACTTACAACTTCATGTAGCAAAATTAAAACAAAATAAAACACTTTAAAAATCAATACACATTACAAAGCAAATAGACCATGCAAAATCTATGTCCTAAAATAAATGCATTTCTCACACAGAAGGAGGCTTTCCTGCAGGCACTCACTTCAACCAAATTTGATTTCTCAGATGCTCTTTTTTCTTTTATTACCTTATTCTCAACTGTGTTCTCAATGGGGTATGTGCTTTTCAGTCCCCTCTCCTTTCTGTGTATTTCTTGTATTTCTCTGGCCCTTGATATATTTCAAGCGCACTATAACCATTGATGAAAGTGATTTACTCTCTTAAAGTTGCCTTTGGGATGTATGCAGTGAATTGAATTCCCTTTGGTTAATTTGGGACTGAATGCAAGTGATTTACCAAACAAAATAGAAATAGAAGAATGGCAGAACAAGTTGGGGGTGAGACTCAAATAATGGTGATGGAAAAGATCATACTTCATTATTTCTTTCCCTTCTCTTGCTTTTACTCTCTTTATTCCACCATGCTTATTTCTCCATAGAGTTCATAACAAATTCAGGTGCCTACATTTAAGTTGGGCAGTTTTTCTGAGGAAGGTACACTAAGCTTTCAAAGAGAGCATATGTTCAAACCAACAGAGCCAATCAGAGTGACTGCACATTTATGAATGATGTTTCCATCCCAATTTATGGTTTTCTCATTTTGGCTTTTGATTCAGAATCACCCACACCAATGTTGGTGCTCAAATTAATCCCTCTCATGTTTGGTTGTCCTGGGTAACTGATCCAAGTATCTGAGCATGAATTTCTCTCCAATCTCTAATTTGATAACTGAATTCTAGTGTTTATTTGTTGACTTTTGCCATTTGTTATCCCTTTGTATCTTGGCACTGATAGTCCATGTTGGCTTAGCTCACTACACAACCAAATAGTTGAGTGCCCAATCATTGGAGTTAGACTCCTTGAGTTTGAATTATTAACTCTTCACTTACTATCTGGGGACATTGAACAACAAATTTACTTCTCTAGGTTTCATTTCAACTGTGAAATGGGTATAATAATAGCTCCTACTTATAGGTTGTGTTGAAGATTCAATGAGTTATGTAAAGCACTTAGAAGAGTGTCAGAGAAGACCCAAGATGGTGGCAGAGTAAGTGGAAGTTACATTCATCTCCTCCCAGGACCAAATTGTAATTACAACTAAATTATAGAACAGTCAACCTGATAACCAACAGAAGGCTAACTGAACAGAAGTCTTATAACCAAGAATATACAGAGGTGCCGCCTCAAGACAAGTAGGAAGGGCAGAGATACAAAAAATCCTGACCCCATACCCATGTTGAGAATCAGAGAGATATCTCAGCTAAAAGATTCCCCCTGAGGAAGGAGGGGGTCTCAACCCCATGCCAGGCTCCCCAGCCTGGAGAACCAATGCCAGGAAGAGGAGCTCATATAACATCTGGTTTTTAAAATCAGCAGGGTTCTATCTGCCAAGGTGAGACAGGAAATTGCTAGAAACCCAAGTGCCCTCTTAAAGGGCTGACACAGAAAATCTCATTTGTGGCCACTCACCCTGGGCTCCTGCAGAAGGATGATAGCTCAGAGTGGAAGGAAGTCATACAGGGAGAGACAGAGTTGGGTGGCATCAGGAAGAGGGCTTAAGGACAGCTGCAAACATCCTTGTGTGGGCTTCCTTTCCCACACAGCTCACAGATGCCATCATTTCTGAGTCAATCACTCCACTCCATAGGACATCAGCCTGGAGAGACGCACTAGCCTCACCCTCTCAACTCCCTGTTGCCTTGCTCTGCCAAGCTCATACCCTGCAGAAAAATTAGTTAGCTGCAGCCAGCTTGGGCTCACGGTTCAGTCTTTCTTAGGAGGTACCTGAGAGGGTCCAGGCAGACTAATCAGTGTCATAGACACACAGGGAGAGACTGAGTTGTCTGGCTTAGAGGCAAGAGCCATTTTCCTCCATGTACCTTACCAGCACCCCCCCCCCCAATGGAATCAACCTGGGGAGATGCACTGAAACCAAATTCCCAACTCCCTGAGTGCCAGCCCTGACAAGTTTGTAAGCCTGATGAACTCTATTGGCCTCACCTTGATGACTCCCTCCCTGTAACACCCTCCACCAAAAAATTTCAGAGGCCCCAGGAGGGCAATTCCTGGGTGAGGTTAGTGTATGATGAGTCCTTTGCTGAGTGGTCTCAGACACATTACTGGCTCTGAGTTTTAATCTGTATCAACTTAGTGAACACTACTTGCCCCTATATGCTAACTCACTGAAAACCTGCCTCATGCAACTTACATTATTGCCAGAGATTCCTTCAGTGACTGAGCTAACAGGAAGCCTGCAAGTGGAGGTGGATCTCAGGGTGCCTGGGGCCTTTTGCTGACCTGTTCTTGCTCAGTACTAGTGGAAGATGGCCTTGGTACACAGTTTGGCCCCTCCCATGCACACCCAGGCCCTGCAGAGGCAGCCAACCACCATGGATTGCTTGGTAACTACTAACAGGTAGCCCAGGGCTCGTCACAGGAAGCATCTGACAATGCCCTACACCAGAGTCCCTTTCAAGAGGCCCCAGAACAAACACACCTAGTTGTCAGCCTCAGACAACATCAGAGCATGACCTAAAAAGTTCAACAAGTGGTATACCCTAAAGGAGATCTTAGCAGGAACCAGATCCCTCAGAGGTAAATTCTGTTTAATGGGATCAACCCCTGCACAGCAGCTCATTCACTGTGGTTAAGGTTGATTCTCACAGTCAGCTAGCCTGTGGGTCAACCCCAACAGCAATCAAGACAACTATAACAGGAATGCTCACATAATCCTCACAAGGGACATTCCTGGAGGACCTAGCTCAGGTGATCAGGTAGAATTTCCCACTCAGCCCCAAAGATACCTACTACATGAGGTTACCCTACCAAGCCTGAGAAATATAGCAGATCTACCTAATACACAGAAATAAATACAGAAAAGCAGCCAAAATGAGGAGACAAGGAAACATGCCTCAAATGAAAGAACAGGAAAAAAACAAAACATAAAAAGACTAAATGAAATAGAAGCAAGCAATCTATTACATACAGAGTTTAAAACAATGATTATAAGAATGCTCAAGGGACTTGAAGGAAGAATGAATGAAATCAGTGAGAACTTAAACAAAGGGATAGATAGTAAGCATATAAAAGGACATAAAAAATCATAAAAAGATCCAGTAAAAAATGAAGAATACAACAGCAGGCTAGATGAAGCAGAGGATCAAATCAGAAATTTTGAAGACAAAGGAGCAGAAAACACCCAATAAGAACAGAAAAAATAAATAATAATTTTAAAAAATATAGATTACAGGACATTTGAGAAACATGAGGGTGAAAATATCCACATTAAAGGGACCCAGAAGGAGAAGAGTGAGAACAAGGTATTGAGAACCTATTTAAAGAAATGCCTGAAAACTTTTCTACGTGGTTAAGGAAAAAGACACACAAGTCCAGGAAGCACAGAAAGTCCAAAACAAGATGAATCCAAATAGGCCCACTCCAAGACACATCATAAAACCTTAAAAGCAGCAAGAGAAAGACAGTTAGTTAACTATAAGGGAGCTGCTGTAAATTTGTCAGCTGATTTCTCAACAGAGACTTTTTAGGCCAGAAATGATTGGCAAAAAAATATTCAAAGTGGTGAAAAGCAAGGACCTATAACCAATATTGCACTATTCAGCAAGGCTATCATTTAAAACTGAAGGAGAAATAAAGAGCTTCCCAGGGAAGAAAAAGCTAAAGGAGTTCATTACCATAAAGCCAGTATTACAAGAAATGTTAAAGGGAATATTTAAGAAGAAAGAAAAAAAAGAGGAATATAAATACGTATAATAAAATAGCAATAAATACATACTTTTAAATGAAAATGAATTAAATATTATAATAAAAAGAGACAAAGTAGCTGAATGGATAAGGAAACAAGACCCATATATATGCTGTCTATAATATGCTCATTTCAGATTGAAAGACATACACAGACTGAAAGTAAAGGGATGGAAAAAGATATTTCATAAAAATGAAAACCAGTAAAAGCTGCGGTATCAATACTTATACCAAACATATTAGACTTTAAAATACAGACTATAACAAGAGACAAAGAAGAACCTAGAAATTCCACTTCTGGGTATTTATCCAAAGAAATCTGCAACACTAATTTGAAAAAAAAAAAAATGCATCTATATGTTAATTATAGCATTATTTACCATAGGCAACATATGGAAACAATCTAAATATCCATCATTAGATTACTGGATAAAGAAGAAGTGGTGCATAAATACAATGGAATATGACAGCTATTAAAAAAAGAATGAAATCTTGCCATTTGCAACAACATGGGTGGACCTAGAGGGTATTATGCTAAGTGAGATAAGTCAGACGGAGAAAGATAAATTCCATATGATTTTGCTTATTAGTGGAATCTAAAAAACAAAATAAATTAAAAAACAGAAACAAACTCATAGATACAGAGAACCTTTTGATGGATGCTGGATTAGAGGGGGAGTTGGGGAAATGGGTGAAAAAATGGGAGAGTAAGAAATACAAATTGGTAGTTACAATATAGTCATTGGGCTATAAAATATAGCATAGAGATTATAGTCAGTAGTACTGTAATAACTATGTATGGTGCCAGGTGGGTACTAGATTTATTGGGATGATCACTTCGTAAAACATATAAATGTATAATCTCTATGTTGCACCTCTGAAAATAATATAATATTGTATGCCAACTACAATTAAAAAATTTAAAAGTCATTGTAAAAATGAAAATAAATGATTTGAGGGGAAAAGCAGACAGGGAATTAAGAGGTGGCTAATGAAGACTCCCTCACTCACCATTCCACTCATTCTTCTTCAAGTAGTTGAAAAGAAGACAATATGTGCACATAGCTGATCTCTTATCCCTCTTTTAAGAGTTTATATGTACCTGTCTAACTCTTTAATCTTATCTCATACCTCTCTGCTCCTAGCTCACTAAACTCAATCAACAGTCTTTGCTTTCCCTTACATGAGTAAAGCTCTTTTCTGCCTCAGGACCTTTGTATCTGTTGTTCCCTTTGTAGGTAATGCTGTATCCACTTCTGCAACCTCACTGCCCTCACCTAATTTCAGAACAATAAAAATTACCCAGCCCCTTAGCTTATAAGTTATAAATAGTTATAGACTCCATGGTTCTCCACAGTACTCTGGAAAACTTTAATCACCTGCTTTACCTCTGACACAAATCCTTGTATATCTTGAAGTCCTTGTCAATAGTCAGTATTCAAAAAATGTTGGGTGGATGGGTGGATGGATAGATGATGGATGGATGGATGGATGGATGGATGGATGGATGGATGGATGGATGGATGGATGGAGAAATGGATGAATGAATGGGTGAATGAAAGGATGAGTAAATGGATGAATGGATATCATAGATAGGTTACAGATAAGTATAAATCTTTACAGAAGTACTGAATACTAGAGGACAAAAGGACCTGAATGATCTTTTAGTGCAATCCTCATCTTTCATAACTTTAGAAACTGTGCACAGGAAAAGGAACATGGCCTGGTAATATCTCTAGTTAGTGACAAAATCAGGACCATAACCTAGGTCTCCCAATTCCAAGCCATTCATTTACTCACTCACACATCCATTCAACCAATATTTATTGGGAGCCTACTGTTAGTATAGTAGCTAGTTAATTATTAATAAAAGAAGGGAGCAAATGGAATCAGACATTAAGCTTGATTAACTAGGGAGCTGAATCAGACATTAAGTGTGATTAATTAGGAAGCTGTAGCACTCACAGACTCCCCAGGAAACAGCGCATCCTCCTCCAAATGGTCGTTAATCTCCAAGCAGGCAGGAGAAACTAGCTTTCCAATCTCTCCAGGGGGCAACCTGCCTGTTAGCTGGGATTACCAAGGTGAAGGGTAAAACAGGAAGGAGGAAATTCCTCTGCTGAGGCATGTGCAGTAGAAGCTAAGACAGCACAGGGGAAGGTCCTTCCAGTATGCGGCATGCACAGGAAGAGCTAAAATGTCAGCATAAAGGGGAAGAGTCTCACCTGGGAAAATCTGGGGAAAGGATTGGGTAGGATAAGGGCATGGAACCCCAGAAGATTCAGAAAAGGGATTAGTTAAGAAGAGGGCTCAGCACAAGCCTGACAAGAATTAAGAAGAAGATTGGTTAGTTAGGAAGAAAGCTTACACCTTCCCAAACCCAAGGAAATATAATCAAAGTTTAGCAAAGTCCCAAAGTCTCAAGGCTTGTTTGTTCTGGCATTCTCTCCCTGTAGTAGCAGTGTGGGCTGAACAAGGCACAGATCCGGCCAAAGTGCAGCCAGGAACAGAGACTATGCTGGACCACTGGAGCCCAGGGTAATGGCATTACAGTTCTGGATCCTTACCCTAGTGGTGGGAATTTATGCTTACCAGCCCAAGACTACTGCAGCTAGAGGGAGCTGAGCCACCTGGTCATGGATGAGACATGGGGCCCCTCGGGGCAGTCCTATGTTTTCACTCCAGTCAATCTTACCACCATGTCTCAAGTCCTCCTGTGCATGGGTACCTGAAATGCATTTCTCACGGCTCCGTGGAAGAATCCTATTTCCACAAGCAACACTATTACATACTAGACACCATTCTAGGCTTTAGGGATACATTAGTAGACAAATCAGACAAAAATGTCTGCCCTCATGGAGCTCATATACTAGTGGGGAAAGAGAGACAATAATCAAGGTTAATAAGTACAAATACAGCCAAACAGTTATACTTTGAGTTGTGCATAAGATATCTAATGCCTAATTCCCTATTGAGACTGGGCAAAATAAAATCAATGAAATTTCTAAAATTCTTTCAAGCAAAACTGATTTAGTCCTGTTTTTTATGATACCCTAGGATTCCAGGGAAGCTACAGATGCCAAGAATGGTGAAGAGTGTGGAAGAGTGGAAAACAAGAACAGGGTTCCAAGTAGCCATATAATTTACCAGTCTTTAAGTTAATAAAAAAAATCTAGATATGCTGTATCCAACTCAATTGCTTTTTGCATGGCATACATATGCCTTCTAAAGGGAAAATGTCAGGCATCAAGACTATTTTGATGAAAAGGAAGTATTAGGAAAGAACACATGCAATCTTCCACAAGAACAGGCCAGCATGAGGCACTCAAGGAAAAAGAAGAGATTACTCAAAGACAGAAACAGCAATCAGTAGAGCATAAAGGACACACTTTACTTTTTTTTTTTTGAAAATTTTCCACCCACTGTTTCATCATCATGTAATATTAACCTTCCAAGATACTACCCAGCCCAATCCAGGGACTGGCATTATGACATTTTGCTCAGCCTGCTACAGGTGGCCTTACCAACACATTCTTAGAATATGAGGGAAGGGATTTCCTTATTTTGGTGGAAGGTGAAGGTCAATTCACAGACACTGAAGCCACAGCACTCAGTTACTCATCATCAAATACCATATCAGGGACTAACCACATGCAGACAATTGACCCCCAAAAAGGAGGAGAGGTCCTCATATAAGACACAGCTATTTCATTTCCAATGTCTCTGGTGATGCTTCTAAACCACTCTCAGACTAGGAAGAGAGAAACACACTGATATATGTAATTATGGATCCTGATGAGAGAGGACAGATAAATTAAACTGTAAAGTGTTAATAACATTCATAAATTTCCCACATGAAAGGAAAAACCAGGAGAGACTCCTATGGCATATAATCTATTAAAATGAGTTTCTAATGAAACTTCATCAACCCTTAGCTCTCAAGGAAAATGAAATCAGGCTTTGTTAGAAAGTGGGTTTCCTGAGGAGTTTTTCTAAGGATCAGGATTAGACAATATCTTCTGGGGAGCTGCACCTCTTTGATAGTCCTTTTGCTAAGTGAGAAAATTCAACTGTATTTTTCATTGGACCATTGCACCGAGATGAAATTAAAATGGAAAAGATAGTTCCAAACTGAGCCAATACCCCAAATCTGAACAAGGACTCCTTTTGCTCCAATGATGGTCAAATGAAAAAAGTTTAATCAACATTAACAGAGAACCCACTGTATGCCAAGCACCTTTAAGTGTTTCATAGATATAGAAAGAAATATAGAACAGGTAACTGTTTTTAAGACTTTACACACTAGCTGTAAAAAAAAATAAACTATGGATAATAAAAAGAATCAGGAAAGGGCCAGGAGGCCAGGAGACCTGGGCTTTAGTCTTGGCTCTAACCTTAAATTACTATGTAACTGTGGGTAGGTTCTTTCTCCTCTATGGGCCTCAGTTTTCC
Organism: Miniopterus natalensis; assembly: GCF_054644295.1. NCBI lineage: Eukaryota > Metazoa > Chordata > Mammalia > Chiroptera > Miniopteridae > Miniopterus > Miniopterus natalensis. Next base: position 21,279,720 of record NC_142103.1, read on the forward strand.
CATGGGTAAGCTGAAGAGATTGAACTAGATCCTTAAGGGCCTTTCTAACTCAGGCATTTGATTTAAAATTACAAGTGCATATATGAAATTGGGAGGAAAATAATTGAATATCCCATGGCAATGAGGACTTAGTTTTTTTGAACATGAGTTTCTTTTCTATTCTAAAGTATCTTTCTAAAACTTTGGGGTCACTGGAAAGTCAAGACCATACATGTCCAGTGCCAAGGCTAGATAACATTTCCTCTTCAAGGACCAGTAAATGCAAAGTTGGTGACTATGACTCATGCCTTGGCCAGTGTGGCTCAATTGGTTGGGCATCATTGCATACACGGGAAGGTTGCTGGTTTGATTCCCTGTCAGGGCACCAAAAAACAAAACAAAAATTGGTGACTCATTCTAAGATCTTCAAACAAATTATAGAGGACAATTTCAAAGTCAGCTTCAAAGTTTCTAGACTTTCTTTTCTCATCATCTGCTGGCCAAATGCAGGAGGATTGAAAGATTCCTATCAGTGCCATTAATTTGGCATAGAGCCCAGTATCTGCCTGAGATATGAAGGCAGTGTTTGGTGCTCATGAATAAGGTTGGTAAACTGGTATATTTTGTAATATTGCTGAGGGGATAATGTCGACTTCAAGACAAAAAGGCCAAAGGTAGATTGGAGGTCAGGAGAAGACAATGAAATGGTAAATGGTGATGGCCTTTTATAGAGATTATAAGTACAGGGCCTAGAGTTATTCAAGCTTGGCTCAACTCTATCTCCAGCACTTTGAGCAATGCGTTTAACCTTTTTTGGAGTCTTAATTACTTCATGTGTAAAATGCAGATCATAGTAATATTAGTTATATAAGGATTATTATAAAGATTAAATAAGCTATTATGTATAAAGAGTGGGACATGCACTTGACACCTAGTAGGTACTTAATAAATGGTAACTGCTGTCATCATCAACATCATCACAAATTTCTCTTCATAGTGGCAGTAAAGACATTCCTAAATTATTCACATGACAAATGACTGATCAAAGGTCATTGACATTAAATGTTAAAAAGTCCTCAAAGACTATTTATTTCCTATGGTTTCAAATCCAAACTCCTTTGTTCAGCACTTAATGCCCTCCAAAATTTGGCCTTATCTGGCCACTTCATTAGTCTTTGAAGCCATTTAATTGCAATGTAGGCCTGCTCAGTTATCCCACAAATCCTAACCATGGCTTGGAATGTACTGGGAGCTTTATCTCTTCCGGTGGGTAGATTGGCTTTAGTTGTTGGCCCCCATGCATGGTATCCAGTGAGCCTGTAGTAATCCTTGAATGCATGTTTCTGTGGCATGTCTGTTCCCTAAGCCATGGTGATTCAATCAAGATGACTGAGCTTCTGCCTGTTTCCTGGTAAAAATGAAGCTTATCTTGTCCGTATTCCTAAATCTAACGAGTTTCTTCTCAGAAATCTGGCTTCTGTATTATGTTACCCTCAGCTATGGTTGGGGTTCTTATTACAACACACTGATAATTGAGAACCAGGATGCTGCCCCATACCAGATACTGAGTGTTGTTTGTCACCTAGATCTGTTGACTCCATGCCTCACAAACCCCAGTACATTTCTCTGAGTACCATATTGGACTGATGGTAAATCAGGGCCACAAAAGGAAATAGATGGCACACTCAGAAAGGGTAATTGAGGAGAGTTTGATGAAAGAGGCTATTTAAAAAGTGTGCCAAAGTTTAAGAGACCCCGACAAAACATGATGAAGTACTCTAAAGCTGACAATAACAGAGGAGCCTTTACCACTCTTAGGCTTAAAGGGACAAGTGGAGAAAACAGTTACTGGATCCCATAGAGAGACCCATAGCTGTGACTATAGGAGATTACCCCCCCCCCCCCCCCACACACACACCCAAATTGTGGCCTTTCAAGTACAAATTTGGCCACTGACAACCGACATAAACTTGAAGGAATAAGTATCCTAACCTTCATCTCCTCCCATCTGCTGCTGTTTTCCACTAGCTGTATAAACTGAGAAGTAAAAAAGCCAAATAACCTAGTTGATACATCCATAAAGGTCAGCCTGCTGAGGCACATAGCAGAATGCTGAAGGGTAAGGACTGGGTTTAGAGGAACAGATGGGCAATATTCAACACAGGTGGATAATTCTATGGGAGACTACACTAACAGGTCGACCAGTTCTGCTATCACCAGTTTTGCCCTATCCAAACTTCCTTGTGCTACTGAGGTTCTTGACCCTCTAATGTCTACTTCCTTACCCCTCAGCTGCAAGTTATGCTAGAGAGCAGATGTGATACATCTATCTGTATTCCCTCACAACATAATACTTGCTGACATATTGTTTTCCAAGTTTTATAATTTCTCCAAATTGTCTCCTTTCTGTCTGCCTTTCTATTCATTCAACAAGATTTCATGAGTTTCCACCATATATCACTCACTGTGCTAGGTGGTGGGTTATAACGGTACACAAAAATGATACACATTCACTCTTCTCATGGCAATTGCAATCTAGAACAAGAGAAAAACTCTAATAAAAGAACTACACTTGCAAATATAAGAGCTACTGTCTAGTAATTGCTTATAATATGTCAGGTACTATGTGGTGGCTTTGTATTATGCCAAATTAATTATAATCTAAAGCTATGCTTCCCAGCATTACTTTTCCTGTATAGTTCCAAGTTAGAGTTGGCCACAAGAGAATATTGCATGACATTTGAAAGGTAAAAGTGAAAAAGCAACCATTTTTAACACTCAAAGCCATTGTGAGGCAAAGTGCTGTCTCAGTTCATGACCATGGTGGCTAATTCTCTGGCCTATCTCATTGCCATGGAACAGGAGTTGGACTCACAGCTCCTCTAGAATGTCCTCCTTCAGGTTCTCTGAATTCTGGGCCAGGTACTCATGCAGCTCTATGGTGAAGGGCACCGGTTTCTCCTGCAGGTTACCCACATCATCAAGGCTGGAAGTGGTGAAATACAGGCACAGATTCCAGACTGTCCTTGTGGGATCCAGTTTGTCCTCTTAGGTACCAATTTGTCTTTGTTCTCCCCTAGTTCCCCTGCTGATTTTAGGCTCAACACCAAATGCTGAAATATGCTTTATGAATACTATTTTAATTAGCTCTCATGATTGCATAATGGCTAAGCCTTATACTAAAACCCCTTAATCTCTATTACATATAGTGGTTCTGCTCCTCTGATGGAACCTTAATTGAGACTAAGGTGGATATTATTAGTATCTCCATTTTAAAGATAGAGGCTCAGAAAGATTAAGCAACTTGCCCAAAGTCGCACAGTTAATAAGGGGAGCCAAGTTTTGAACCCAAGAAGTTTAGCTTAAGAGTGTATGTGTGCGTGTGTGTGCGTGTGCGTGTGTGTGTGTGTGTGTGTGTGTGTGTGTGTGTGTGTGTGTGATTAACCACCATATTATCTGCTCCTCAAATCTCAGTTTGAAATTATGCACAGAGAGGTAAATAAGTATTATGAGAAAAGGAACACAATTCTATGACAGCACAGCATATAAAAAAGGAGCCTGAATGGGATTATAGTTTATATCTCTATTTACTTATCAATCTTATTTAGCTATATGCTTAGAAAAAATATATATATATATATTTAACAGTATAACTCACACAAAAGGAAAGACTAACCTGACTAAATTTGGGCAAAGGTAAAGAAAAAGCAGGATCCATTCCCTTCCCCTGAGACCACTATTAGAATACAAAAGCTATCTACTGCACAGCAGAGAAATCAGCCTATCAAGAGTATAATCATGCACAAATTGTTTGCAGTGCTGAACATTTATGAAAGGATATTACAAAGTGCACTGGATTAGGAATCATGAAAATTGCCTTATAATCTTAGATCTACCACTGATTTGTTGTATAACTCTGTACAAGTGACAACACCTCTGAGACTCAGTTTCCCCTTTCTAAGATGACATGACTGACTCTATGCTCTCTAAGACTCCTTCTAGTTCTAGGATTCTATAACCAGTGGCCTATGAAATTAGAGTCTGTCCAGGTTTCCAGCTCAGTTAAGAAAACACTTGGGTAATGAGCTGCGGACTCCCAGGTGATTATTTGCGGACTCTTAATAGAAAACAAGATAGCTAACATTTAGTTAGTTTTATTGAAACACTTGATGAGAAAGAAGGAATAGCTGGGCCAGTTTATCTGGTCATAAATCAGTTTTGCAGTCACTGGCTATAGGCTATAAGCCATTTTTCTCACCAATATCTCAAATGAATTCTTGTGTTGCAATAAAAAAGATGAACATATTCATTTTGAACAGGTGATCTCTTCATCCAAAAAGTCTCCAGGGAAACTTTTATCAAATAGCAGGATGGGAAAGTAAAGCATTATTCAAGGCAACCACATGACCTTCTGCTCAAAGAATGATAAATACTTTCTGCCGTGGCCAGGAAGAAAAACATGAACTACAACTAATTTCCTTCTTTCTCTTGGGAGAAAGTGGGAGTGAGGGCATTAGAAATTTCATTTTAGAGTCTAGATTCAAATCTTTGTATTTCTTGATATGTGCAAGTTAAGAGAGAGAAAATGCTTATCCTATTCAATTATGTTTGGTGTTCTGCAGTTTGAATTGAATACATTTTTCTAATTAAATTTTAAAATAATAGAGTTAAGTAAGTGAGAAGTTCCGATATCATGGCTAAGGTCATAATTCCAGCACCCATCTCTTAAAAAAAGATAACAGCTACAGATTTAACATTATATCTTGAAGCATCTGAATCAGATAACTAAAAAACTGGGGGACAAAAGTCTTCCTTTTATCGTTAAAGAAAATGAGGTGACTTAAAGAGATTGCTCTTAGGTCCAAGAACACCAAGGTCCTGAATGTATATGGATGCAATGAGATCACATTGCTTTGGCCTACAAGTCCATAAGCTACACTAACTAGTTCTTTTAGAAAAATGAACTTTCCTTATTTAATTAGTATGGATTGTTTTTTAAGGAAAAAAGGAGGTTTAATTGACTGCTTATAAGTTGACATTTCAAAAGTAGGAATTTATGTTTGGAGAAAAAGTCTATCTCATCTCACAGGAAGCAATTTTACCTCCTTTTTTCTTCTAGTTGCTCCTTTTGTTGTGGCATTTGTTCAATTCATTCATTCATTCAAATATCTATGAAGCATGGGTTTTATGTCAAGAACTGTGTTAGGTATTTTCATATTTCTTTGGCTTTTAAGAACTGTATTTAGATATTGAGCCTCCAGGGCTTGGACTTCAATGACAATTTTAAGACTTTCCACTTTGCTTTGGAATTTCCTCCCTTTCTCATTTTCCTCCAACCCAGTCCTTTAATCCAGATTTTAAGCTACCAGGAAAGGGGAAAGGGGATGTGGCATGCAAGATAACATAAGTGCAAGCCACAGTTGGCATATAAAGTAATGTTTCTAAACATCAAGATGTTTTAGTGACCATATATAGCACTTTACACCACTCTCAATTGGAGGAAAGATATGTACCTGTTCTTCAGACTCCTTTAGAATTCTGGTCAATACCTGTGGACAGAAGTCTGCCACATCCAACAAAGGATAAACTAAATCAGAGAGCAAATGCATTTGTCCTAGTATTAGCATTTGTATTTAGCATCCCTTACTAGTGCTGGCTTGCTTCTACATTGGAATTTTTCAGCTTCTAAATCATGCTCACCTATTTCTGAGACAGAATTCCCACCTGTCACCATCATTATCTATTCCCTTACCCTGCTTTTTATTTTATAGCATTTACCACCTCTTAACATATTATATATTTGTCTGTTTGCAATCTGTATAAGCCCCAAGAAGCAGGGAATTTTGTCTGTTTTGTTTACTCAGTGCCTAGAATAGTGCCTGGTACATAGTTAAGCACTCAAAATAATGCATTCAATAAATTAATAAATGAGTGATGCTTGACTATTCATTTTTGTCTTAGGTGGCCCTTTGGGCCTCAATCTCCATCTGTCTCAGATCTGTAACATTCATCTAATCTTCCTGTTCCTTGAGCATCAATCCTTTGTTTGCCTTACCAATATAACTGGATTCTAATTGGTGAACTGGACTCGCATTTAACCCAGAGGAGAAAATAGCTAAATCAAAGTATTTTTCATGCAAAAGGTCCCATTCACAAAGCTACTCATTTATTCATTTTTGCTTAAAGCTGATTTTTTTTGTATTACTATATTCCTGAGTACTTAAAATGGTTTTGACCTAAATATATAAGGCAGAAACATAACTATCCACGATAGCCCCGTCAAGGTCTTCATCCTTCACACAGGCTCTGTTTGGCCTTACTTAACATACTGCCCTTTCTAGGCAGTATTTGAATTTTAATAAAGAACACTTTAATGCCCTAGGCTTAACTCACAGAAGTGAAGAATTATGGGCCACATTCATTAGGGGCAACAGAAACTGAGGACTTTGTAACCTCTTATCTCTATCTGGTTCCCTCTTCCACTAGCATACTGGGTAGGACATGCTTGAAAAAGTGTTTAGAAAACATTAAATACTGGGAATCTGTTCCTCAAGAAGGAATCAATCCAACCAACCACTTTTTTTGTTTTTGTCAACTAACTGTTATAGCTTATTGTCTACTAGGCCAAGAATCTAAGAGGACTCTTGTCTATTGACAATTCAAGAGTCTTTTCACATTCTTTTTCCTCTCACTGTATGTTAAGGATCCATTTTCTAAGAAATGTGGAGTCAGAGAGAAATATAATGAGAATTGCATTCCAATCCCTTATGGAAGTATCCTTGGTATGTCATTCCAGGGAAGCAATGAGGGAATTGGACCTGAGGTGGAGGGGAGTTGCACTTTGCATATAAAATCACAGATGAGATTGCCATGAGACAACAATAAAGTGGGAGGGTTGAGGGTGGGATATCAGTTAAGCAGGCAAGTTTTTTTTTTGTTTTTTTTTTTTTTTAATAAACTGTATTTTGGACTAATTTTAGATTCACGGGAAAGTTCCAGAATACTGCAGAGTTCCCATATACAACTTTACTCAGTTTCCCCTAATATTAACATCTTATATATCCATAGCTCGTTTGTCAAAAATAAATTAACATTGATGCAGTCCTATTAGCTAAACTACTGCACTTCACCAGTTCTCCACTAATGTCCTTTTACTGTTTCAGGGTATAATCTAGGATCTCATGTTGCATTTAACAGATAGCTTTTGGTACAAAGTGGAAAGATCTAATCAAAAGGCTAAGCTCAGCCCAGCTCATTAGGGCAAAGCTGCTCACTCACAGTTTTTTGTTTGTTTGTTTGTTTGTTCTTTAGCTGTAAAGCCTGGTTAGTTGGCACTACATGGTGCAGCTAATGGGAGCTTGGCTAAACAGCAAAATCTAAAAGGATGTTACAAGGTTAAGAGCATCTTTCATATAACAGAAAAGCATGAGGAAAAAGAAAGAGAACAACAGCAGGTGCCAATTAGAGATTAGGTGGAAAAAAAGGAATTTGATGGTCATATCCCAGAGACCCCAAAGTCACTTAGCAGAGTTTCTGAAAACTCATCAAGGAGAAGAAACTACCAAGAATTTAGTAGGATTCTATAATGAGCGCAGTGGCAGGGAGGGGTGTGCTCAGGCATGAAAAGGCATTATGGTCAGGCATTCAGGCTGACACAGAACAAATTCCCTGCCTCCAACTGTATTAAGAATAACAAACTTGTATTATAAAGTAGCCATGTTAGGGTTATTAAATTAAAGTGTGCCCAAAACATGGGATGTTCTAAATCAGGGGTTAGCAAATTATAGCCCTGCAGGCCAAATCTTGCCTGCTATCTGGGTTTTTTTGGTGTTTTTTTTTTTTTGTAAATAAAGTTTTATTGGAACACTCAGCCATTTCCATCTGTTCATGTATGGTCTATGACTGATTTTGCATTACAGAGACAGAACTGGTTAGTTGAAGCAGGGACCCTTTGGCCCTCAAAGCCAAAAATATTTACTGTCTGGCCCATTATAGAAAAAGTGATCTAGATTCAATCAACAGGTAGAGAAATAAGAGCTTGAATGACCTCTATCAAGTGGAAGTTGTTCAGCTGTCAGTCAAAAGGTGCAACCTATGTCAGAGATATGGTGTATGACCAGTGGCATGCCCAATAATAACTGAGGTTTCCCTGGAAACTCTAGGAACATAAGACTTCCGAGCCTGGCTTCTACTTCACACTCAATATGCTGGAATTGCTAATTAAGGGTAGATCACTGAACCACAGAAAGGCTAGAAAAGCATGGTTGTGGGAAGGGGGAAACCATTCCTGTCCAGTACTGAGAGACCAGGATTACAGTAATATTAAGAAACAGAAATAAGGAAAACCCATGGGTATAATCTACTTATATATTTTAATGCTTTCTTTTGACAAGGTTGTATCTTCAAGATGACTTTAAAACATTAGATTAACATCAGATAATATAATATTTTTATCACTCAAGTCTTTATTGAATACTTAGTGCTTGGCCCTCTTGAATTACAAAGAGAAGTTAAACCCTTATGATTTTAGTGAGGAATAAGAGACATGCATCTGACCACCTATAATAACAGTAGAGTAGAGAAACTGTCAAAATGTCTAAATGCCCTCAGTTAGTCCCAATCCCCTCTTACTCCTAGGACTGCTCTGTAATTTCTTCCCTCTATCATCCTTCCAACCATTTCCACTGTGATCTCTGGAACCACCATTTCAAGGTAAGCAAATTCAATAACAAACTCCACTTCTTCAAAAAAACACTTCTTTGCTTAACTGAAATCTACCTCTACCACAGGCCTCTGCTTTCCCTAGAGCTCAAGAGCAGATTGCTCATTCCCCTATACCTCTAAAATCATACAACCATAATTTATTTTATTGCCTTCATTTTAGAGGTGAGAAAACTGAGGCTTAGAGTGGCCAAGCAACTTGCCCAAGGTCACATAGCCAGTCAGTGGCAGATCTGGAAAGCAGCTTGGGATAGTTGGAGCACTATACTCTTGACCACCACACTAGATATACTTTCAGATCTACAATCCTCCACCATTGCTTGTGGCTAAAAGGGAAACATCAGAAAAACAATAGACTTTTAAAAATTATTTTAGGATTGGAAACTTTCCTAAGGTAACTCATGCAACTGCCTAATGTTTCTGTAGGGGCAATAGGGAATTCACAAGCTCACTCTGTGTTCTGGCAGCACCTGTTACCAACCCACTCTTCTTTCTTGGAGCCAAAACATTACCACCAGCAATCTAATTACAGTCTGTAGGCTAGTTCTTGTCTGATAGAACATCTGCCAGAAACTGTGGAAGTTGGAACCATGAGAGTTCAAAAGAGATATAAACAGGAGAGCTATATGAAAAAAGTCTAGATAATGTTGTCAACTAGCAGTGCTTCCTAATCAGTCTGCCCGCACACTCTAGTGTACTCCAGATGAGTTACAGAGGTTTGCCACTATACTAATGATACATAGATCACTCAGCCTCAAGGTCCCAATGCTGATTGCCTCTGGGTGATATAAGAATCATCTTTGTACACCAGGGTTTCATAGAAATATTTTATACTTATGCAATAGATGCAGTGCAGGGGTTTGGAAAGCACTTATCTTGAAGGTAGCTAAACTGATATTCTGGTCACCAAAGGCACCATTTCATATCGTATATCCAATATAAAACCCTTTCTTTTCTCCTGGTTCCCAAGTATGTCACTGGAAAGTGTATCTTGTTAAATGTAAATCTAACACACAAATGAAAATATGTTCTTTTGTCACTGACCATAATGATCTGAGACTCTAAATGAACACAGGATTTGGCTCGAGCCCATCTTACCTATTGCACCCACAAACTTGTGGTCTGTGGTATATATTTTTTGTCAGACACATGAAGGTTTACAGTGTGTTTACCTTTAAACAGAAGAAATCAAGTAAGAGAACAGAGTAGGACATACCTGCCAAACCAAAAGCAAAGGATGAGCAGCCACAGCCTGACTCCTGATTTTCTGCTTGTAAACACAGCACTATGTCACCTCTCTAAGAAACAAAGCACATTTAAGCACAGGTTGCAGTCAGCCTGGGTAAAAGAGATATCCCCTAAGTGTTCTTTGCTTCTCCAGGCAGTTTTTCTTTTTGGACATACATTTTTATCCTTACTTACTCACCTTCTCTAGCCTGCAGTCATCCTCACCCACACTTAGTGACACTTGAGATCTCTAAAAGGACACTTCAACAGGAATTGTGTCCAGCAGCTCCTGAAGATTAACTCCTTACCGTCTTCTTGATGTTTCATTTATCTGAGCTCACTGGATCTTGTCCCCTTCGTAGTTGCCTATACACAAAAAATGCTCCGTTTCCTGCAATTTTACTACTCTCCCTCCTCTTGCCAATTCAGGTGATTTAAGACATGATCTTTATAGGAAATGAGAAAGGCAACTGAAAGAATTAAATACCCAAAGAACATACTACACCTTATCTTTACATTCCCAATTAGTGGACCCGTGGCTACACTGGCACTTGGAATGTTTTCATTGGACAGAGCCTCTGAAAGACATTGCTGAATAACACAGATCCATAAGCCAAGACTAATAAGCACTTTTGTTAAGAACACTGTATTAATTACTCTTTCAAGTTTTTAAGAAAGGACAGATATTTTGGATGAAAGAGGTTTCAACAAGTCAATTATTTTATTTTTTAGGTTGCAGATCTCCTTAATTTTCTTTCTCCTAAAGAGTGCTGCATTTTTATATGAATTGATTTTAATGAACATATGTTCCATTTCTCATGAAAATGTTCTCTATTAATAGCATTTGAGTAGAAGGCAAAGTGCTATAATGTTGATACTTCTTGACAGGAAGGAAATCTAAGGAGGCTCCTTACAATACACTTGTAGGACCTGACCATCTTGGAGCTAGAAGAGCTTCTAAACACAGAAGAAGGAACTAGTTAGTGACAGATCATTCACTGTGTTCTTGGCAAGGCCTTTCTTGGTTGTTACCTGACTGTGTAGGAAGAGTGATATGAATACAAAGCCAAAGTAATAAAAAGTACAGAAAATAAACTAGAGTCAACATTATTAAAAATAAAAGGGAGAATAGATTTAAGCCAGTGATCTCTGTCAGCAGGGAATAAGATTTCATACTGTCTTGGCCCAGTAGGAGAACAATGTTTCAAGCTGATTAGATTCAATCAATCAAATTCCTCTAGGATTTGCTGAGACCTTACTATGTGCTTAGCTTTGTGCTCAGAGCCAAGGCAGGAGGGAAGAATGGAGGTTGGGTCTGGAGGGAGGATTACAAAATAAGAAGAAATAAGAAAAAAATAAGAAGCTCTTTCCTTCAATGAATGGAGCACTTAGTTGAGGAGATAAGACATACTGACAGGACACAGAGGATAGTTCACCCCAATCTATAAGCACATGTTGAATAAGATGGTGCAGGAACAGTATTTTCTCAAGACTAAGACCCATGTATTTCTTTTGGCATATCAACACTTCTGAAAATTCAGGCTGTTTTATAATTGCTGTGTTGATTTCATGTAGTGCTTCCATGTTTCATTTTGTTTTCTGGAAAGTTGTTTTTAAAACCAATGGGACATCTTAGAATGATAGAAATATGCTATATGGGCTCTGATTCTCTAAAATGGGAACAATCTCTGTGATCCCAGTATGAAGGATAGTCACCATACATGAGGCAGTTTCTGATCAGGGACCTGAAAAATGAGTGCAATAGAATTAGTCAGTAGGCTCTGGTATGGTTAGTGGGAAGGGACAAAGAAACAGCATTAAGAATGCCAGTTACAAAAATGAATGAAGCCTGGCAATAGCAGAGAAATCTGGCTGGAGCTGAAATTGTTTACAAAACTGTTAGGAGATCAGGCAGGAGAAATAGGTAGGACTTGCTCTTTTGGGGAGACCTACAGTATGAGGTATCCTAGATCCAAACAGTCATGTTCAGGAAATGAATTGATTTAGGAAGGTACCCTCTGGTGAGTTAAGAGGGTTGGCCTTTGAGAGGCAGCTGTAAGGAAACAGATAAAAAACCATGAAACAGGCCCAGTCCAGAGTCACAGTTGGGGGGGGGGGTTCTATAACAACAGGAAATGGCAAGCTGGAAACAGATGTTAGGCAGGCTCTTGTATCTAGATGGGTAGAGTAAGGATAGTGAGACTCAGTCCCTGTGGGCAACAGACATAGCCAGCAGCAGTACCACAGTGACACACCTCCATGCCCTGCTGGGCCATCTCTAAACAGTCAAGGGCTGGCAAGTGAGAGGGGAAGCCAGAGAGAAATAGGATTTAACATTTCCCATTCCTCCGTGGTCTTAGCAAATGACTAGAGAAGAGAGATTTGACTTACCCAATTCTTTCTTCCAGAGAACAGTTTGTATTTCTTCATTCAAAAGCTCAGCAGCCACTGGGAACTTCAGCAGAATGGTTATGGAGGGGAGGGCAGATAAGGTGAAATTGCCATTTTCAGGAAGCACTCTCCCTCTTTGAAGACAGGCCTGGAGGTCAGGAGCTGGGATGCCCATAGAGGGAGCCTACCATGCACACCTCTTCTCATCAGCTGCCACGAGAAGTATCATAAAACTCTAGCTATATAAGGCCACTTGAAATTAGCGGAAATAACACAGGCTTTGGGGTTAGACTGCTTGGGTTTCATCTAAGGTCTACCACTTACTAATTGGCTCACCATGGATAAATGACTTCCACCCTCTGGACCTGAGTTTCCTTAACTACAAAATTAGTCAAATTTTACTGATGAGATAGTTGAGTGTTCGAAAGGATGCATGTCATATTTTTATCATTCACTAAACTGTCTTGCCATGACTGCAGAGAGAGACTAGTGGCCCCTTCCCAAGATGCTCATGCAAATCCTTCCAGCCTCAAGATAACAGATTAAATTAAAAGTGGTAAGAGAAAAACAAGATGGTGGCATAGGTAACCACTGTACCCGCTGCCTCCCACAACCACATCAAAATTACAACTAAAATACAGAACCACCATCACTCGGAACCTCCTGAAATCTGCTGAACAGAAGCCCTACAAGGAGAGAACTGAAGAAGCACCAAGACCGGTAGGAAGGATGGAGACAGGGGCGGATCGGGGCTGAATAGCGGAGACGGGCCCAAGGCCCACACCCGGTGCCATGGTTTAAACCCAGGAGGGACATCTTGGCGGTGGAGGGTTCCTGGAAAAGTGAGGGGGTCCCAGCCCCACGTCAGGCCCCCAATCCAGAGCCCCAGGGCCGGGAAGAGACATCCCCACAACTTCGGGCTGTGAAAACCAGCGGGGACTGTCTCTGAGGGTCGCTGAGGGTGCGGAAGCCCCAGGCTTTCCTCTTAAAGGGCCCAGCACGGACTCACTCAGACGTGCTCCCTCTGAGCCCCAGCGCTGGGTAGCAGCTTGAAAGAAACCTGAGACACTTGGGGAGGAACTAACTTGCCTGAAATGGGGGCAAGAGCTGGAGGGGCAGCTTTCTCCCAGACAGAAGAGCTGGCAGAGGCCATTGCTCCTTTGGCGAGTCCTCCCCCCACACAGCCAGGAGGCAGGCACCATATTTGGATCACCAACACCCGACTCACACCTTTGGCCCCACCCTGGTGATTCCTAGAGGCCCCGCTCCTCCCAACCTGCAAGTTCATCCAAGGCATTTCTATGCAAGAGGCCTCTTGAGCCCCATGCTTAGGACTTTCCTAAAATCTGTCAAAAAGCAGCAGCGTGCCCCATATGGCTCGATAAGTGACCCCAGGCCTGGCACTAGTGGCAGCCTACATTGGTTCAGAGCTTGGCCTCTGCGGGATACCGCCAAGCCCAGCACAAGTAGCAGCCAACTACGGTTTGCTGTGTAGCTCATGCTGGGTGGCCCCGGGCAAGGCACAGGCAGAGGCTGACTTTGCACCTCCTGGGAGGTCCCAGAGACAGTGCACCTGGTGACCAGACTCAACCACGCTGGATTACAACCCTATCACATCCACGAGTGACACACTAAAGGGGCACACTTGGTGAACACCAAAGCCCCACTGAAGTAAATCCTGATCCATAAGGGTGTCTCCAGCACAGCAGCTCTTTGGCTGTGGTTGAAGCTGGTTCTCACAGCTGATTGGCTGGGGGATCAATTCCTCCCAGTGATGCCAACAGCAACCAAGGCTCAACTACAACAGGACAGTGCACACAGCCTGCACAGGGGAGCACCGAGAAGGCCCAGCTCAGGTGACTGCGGAGGCTGAGCCACTGGACTCTACAGGACCCCTACTACACAAAGCCGCTCTACAAGTTCTAGGAGACATAGCAGCTCTACCTAATACATAGAAACAAACACCTGGAAGCAGCCAAAATGTGGAGGCAAAGAAACATGTCACAAAGGAAAGAACAGAAGAAATCTCTAGAAGAGGAACTAAATGAAATAGATCCAAGCAAACTAAAAGATACAGAGTTCAGAATTTTGTTGATAAGGATTTTAGGCATACTATTAGGAAAATAACTGAGAAAATCGATAACATAATAAAGTACCAATTTGAAATGAAGGCTACAGCAAATGAAATGAAGAATAATTTACAGGGAATCAACAGTAGAGTAGAGGACTCTGAGAATCAAATCAGCAATTTGGAACATGAGGAAACAAAAAACACCCAACCAGAAGAGCAAAAAGAAAAAGGAATCCAGAAATATGAAGATAGTATAAGAAGCCTCTGGGACAACTTCAAGAGACCCAATATTCATATTGTTGAGACACCAAAAGGAGAAGAAAGAGAGGAAGAAATTGAAAACCTATATGAAAAAATAATGACAGAAAACTTCCCCTACCTGGGAAAAGAAATAGACTTACAAGTCCAGGAAGCCCAGAGAGTCCCAAACAAGAGGAACCCAAAGAGGCCCACAGCAAGACACATCATAATTAAAATTCCAAAGGTTAAAGACAAAGAGAGAATCTTAAAAGCAGCAAGAGAAAAGCAATTAGTTACCTACAAGTAAGCACCCATATGACTCTCAGCTGATTTTTCAACAGAAACTTTGCAGGCCAGAAGGGAGTGGCGAGAAATATTCAAAGTGATGAAAAACATGGAACTACAACCAACACTGCTCTACCCAGCAAAGCTATCATTTAGAATTGAAGGTCAGATAAAGAGCTTCACAGATAAGAAAAAGCTAAAGGAGTTCACCACCACCAAACCAGTATTACATGAAATGTTGAAGGGTCTTCTTCAAGAAGAAGCTAATGAACAAAAGAATCCAACAAACTAAATAGATCCAGAGACACTGATGCATGTAACAGACGATCGTATTTCAGAGGAAAGAGTGAAGGGGGTGGAGGGTGGGAAGAGATTAACCAAAGAAGTTATATGCATATATGCATAACCCATGAACACAGTCAATAACAGGGTAAAGGCCTGGGGAGGGGGTGGGAGAGAAGTGGAGGTAGTCAATTGGGAAAAAATGGGACATCTGTAATACTCTCAACAATAAAAATAAAATTTTTTTAAAAAGTGGGAATGTATTGCGAATGCCCACCTCAATCCCTGTTTTCAAAAGGAACTATCACTTAAAGAGAGACCACTTAACTAATAGGTATTTTGCATACTTGGTTCCTTACAAACCTTCCAACAACCCTATGAAAGTAGGTACTATTATTCATCTGAAGTTTACAGTTGAGGAAAGTGAGGTTAAGAGAGGTAATGTTTATTTTCCAAGATCACACAGTTAGTACTTGAATGTGTCTGACTCCTTAGTTCATGCACGCACTTTCCACTCCATATGTGACCACCATTTGAAGCAGAGTTTCTAGTTGTGCAACAAAAGGCTTTACCCTAAAGTAAAAGAAATGCAGGCTTCATGAGTGGAAGCATTAAGAGGTACTTTGTGAAACAAGGAGGAAGATGCCCATACACCTATGGTAAGGGCTGTCCTTTGTCTGTAGCTCACACAGGCACATCAGAGTTTGCAGAACTCTAGTCTAAGTAATAACACAGTGGAGCCTCAACTCTATCCTATAAGGTACACAGGACTGCTACTATTACTCCCATTTTACAGAGTTAAGATAGTGAATCTCAGGGAAGTTCAATAATTTGCCCAGGGTTACAAAGCTAGAAAAGTGACAGAGTCAATATTCAAATTCAGGATTTCTGTCTGGATTCCACATACTTGTGTTCTTTCTACAATTCAATGCTTTGTGCTTTGTACAGTTCCCCACATGTTATGGATGCTCAACAAATAATCAATGATATCTACTGCATGGCCCCAATGAAGAGCAGAACACAGTGAAAATGTGCTCTATGCATCCTAAAGCACTGGAATATGAATAACAGATAAAGAAAAGTGCAAAGTGTATGCCAGGTACTTAGTATTCATCATTTAGCATCAGCAGCAAACGTCAATGTTGAGGTAATTCTATTTTCAGATGCTGCCTAAATAAATTTATCTCTTTTCCCTGGTATGACAGTAATAGTAATAAATTCTCCTGACTTTTGAAGATGAAATTCTATCTCCTTTGGATCTTTAGGAGCAGAAAATACTGAGCAAAACTGAAGAAAACAAAACAGCAGTAGGTATTCCTAAATAAAGTATGTTTAGGGGAAGCTTGTCTACTTTACATGGCAAAGATGATGACGTGAATCCATGAATTTCTGAGATAGAGTTAATGACAATTAACCATAATAAGTGTCTCCTAGCGGCTTAATGCCAAAGACACTTTTTGTCCTGAGGCTCACCCTCTCCCATTTAATTTTATCTAAAGAACAATTTCAGTTTAATCAAGGCAGGGCAAGCCTGCTAAGAAATACTGTGTAGTAGAAGTACTGTGGGCAGGAGGTTCTAAACTAAATTCTATCACTAATGATGTCAGGCAAATCATTTCTCTTCTCCATAATGGGAAAATGTGCAAGGCCAATTGTCTTCTCCATTGCAAAAGGATAGCTTACAGGTTTTACAACCAATCATGGGAACACTGTCCCTACAACATCCATACCAAATACCAATCTACCAAGGAGAACAGTGAGAAAAAATGGATATTACAAGCAGAAAACTCACCTCTTTGGAGGGCAGTTTGTTGCCTCAGATTTTCTTCAGTCAGGATTGATTCAAAGTAAAACAAACATTTCATAGAGTTTTATTGTTGTCTTTGTTATTATTGTTAAAAAAGATTAATTGGTTAACCATGGGCAACATACTAATATTCTCTGTGATGTCTAAAATATCTTTCCAAAACCCTCTTTTGTAAACAACCAATGTAATTGTTTAATAAAGAGAAATAAAAGTTATTTCTAAAAATCTATCCTGTTGAAGCCAATTATAAAAGTTGTTGGTTACAAGGGCATTACTATTACAAGTCATGGTATATACATGGAAAAAAAGGTATTGATCAGAAAGGAGAGGGGACATTTGAATGGTTTTTTCCCTCAAAGTAAAAGAGAAAGAAAGAACAGCAACCTGGCAGTATAGTTCTGGCAAGAACAAGGCCTGATGGTGCTCAGAGGCTCTCTCCCACTCTGCATTCTTCCACCCATATAAAGGAGAGAAATGAAAGGTGAAACGTGCAGGAAATGCGTTTGACAATAAGTTGTGTAATGATTCTTTAGGCTGAAGTACACTAGTTGGCAACTGTGAAACTCTAAGATGGCTTTTCATGCTCAACTGTTATAAGATTCTAGCACTGAAGTTTCAACAATCTCTCAGGTAAATTAAATTGAAGATAGGACTCAGGATAGACTCTAAATCTAATCAATGTCTGGGGCAAGTATCAGTGTAAACTAAGCTGCAACTATAGTTAAGGATTGATGACAGATACCATATCGTATCTACATGTTTAGTTCCTTTAAAGCTTGCTCTGAGAAATTATCTATTTATCTGCTCTATGTTTAGTTATTTTAATATATATAGGTACAGATAAGACATAGATATAGATATTGTAAAGGAAAACAACAAATAATAGCTGTAATTGGACCTCAGACAACACATGACTGTTGTTCAAATGTTCTCAAACAAGATATGTACTAACTACCTAATGCCAGAGTATACAAATTGCAGGATCAGGTTTACATGGATGGATAACCTTTTCAATATTCAAATTTTCAAGCTTTAGGTGACAATAGGAATGTCACATTCATAGTCTGTATTTAGTCTCTCATTCTAAAATGTAAAGTTCAATTGAACTGATACAAAGGTTGCGTATAAGCTATTAATAGGATTTAAAATGATTGAAAGTGAGAAACTTGTCTTCTGCTTATTTTATTTCCTCCAGTAGTAACTAGGATGATGCTATGCTCATGGTAGACACCAATTATATAAATAGTAAGTGACTGGACTTATTGGAGGGGAGTCTATAAGATTTTTTGCTATGCTGCATGGTTTATGCCAGTCTTCTCTTTAGAACCTGTTTCTTTTCATGAAAACTATTAAATGAACATTAAGAGGAGACCAGGAATTTGCAATTGAGAGTGAAGAGACCAGGTATGGATGAGGCTTGGGAAGTGAAGCAAGGATGTTGATTCTAGAATCTGTTTGGGCTTACACAAAGAGTCAGACTAGAGGGTAATCTTTGGCTCTCAGGTGCAGTATACTGGGCATATCTCACTGTCACCTCAAACTCACCTTATGAAGTCATCATAACCTTCCTTCACCATACAAAACTCATCTTCCCTCGGATGTCTACCCCTGTCAAAAGCACTCCATTCTCTTAGGCATAAAACCATAATGACCATATAATTTTTAAATTTTTAAAATTTTTTTTTAAATTATAGTGACATTCAATATTATATTAGTTTCCGATGTACAGCATAATGGTTAGATAATCATAATTTACAAAGTGATCCCCTGATATTTTTTTTACCCACCTGGCACCATACATAATTATTATAATATTTTGTCTATATTCCCTATGCTGTATTTCACATCTTTGTGACCA
Organism: Miniopterus natalensis; assembly: GCF_054644295.1. Taxonomy (NCBI): domain Eukaryota; kingdom Metazoa; phylum Chordata; class Mammalia; order Chiroptera; family Miniopteridae; genus Miniopterus; species Miniopterus natalensis. The sequence goes on from NC_142103.1 coordinate 21,298,581, forward strand.
TTTTGTAACTACCAATTTGTAGTTCTTAATCCTTTCATCTTTTTCACCCAGCCTCCCAACCCTCCTCCCTTCAGACAACCATCAGCTTTTTTCTGTATACATGAGTTTGTTTCTGTTTTGTTTGTTTATTTTACATTCCACATATAAGTCAAATAATATGGTATTTGTCTTTCTCTGTCTGACTAATTTCACTTAGCATAATATCCTCTAGGGGTGACCAGATAGTTTACAGTCTAAATCTCGACACTTGAGAATAGAAGGGGGAGATATTAAAAATTATCCTAAGATGACTAGTTTAAACCAGAAGACATGGTTTGCATACATATGACTCTTCCTTTTGCTTATACGGTTAGTAAATCATCTGTTTTCCTTCCACATTTGTCAGACCTATGCTCTCTGACGCTAGGCCAATCCAACCCTAATTATTGTGCCAGCCTGACATTCCTTAAAGCACCTTTTCAGCCTGTCATTTTTTCTGTTAAATCCATCAAGATCTAACACATTTACTGTCATGAACATCACGTCTAAATGTTTCTAGACAGTTTTTTGTTTTTCCTTTTTTTAAAAATTGAGGTATAATTGACATACAACATTATACAAGATTCAGGTATACAACGATTCAATGTTTGTATATATTGTGAAATGATCACCAAGATAAGTCTAGTTATCATCTGTCACCTTAGATAGTTACATAATATTTTCTCTTATGATGAGAACTTTTAAGATCTATTCTCTTAGCAACTTTCAAATATGCAATAGAGTATTATTATTAAATATAGTCACCATGTTATACATTACATCCCCATGACTTATAACTGAAAGTATGTACTTTTTTTTACCCCCTTCACCCATTTTGTCCACCCTCTAACCCCTGCAACCATCAATCTGTTCTATGTACCTATGAACTTGGTTTTTGGTCCTGTTTTTACTTTTAGATTCCACATATAAGTAAGATCATATGGCATTTATCTTTGTCTTACTTATTTCATGTAGCATAATGCCTTAAAGGTCCATCTGTGCTGTTACAAAAGGCAGGATTTCATTATTTTTTATGGCTAAATAATATTCCATTATATATACATATATATAATATTTTCTTTATCCATTGATGGCCATTTAGGTTGTTTTCATATCTTGGCTATTGTAAATAAGGCTGCAATGAACATGACGGTGCATATATATTTTCAAGTTAGTGTTTTCATTTTCTTTAGATAATAACCAGAAGTGGAATTGCTGGATTGTATGGTAAATCTATTTTTAATTTTGGGAGAATCTGCATATTGTTTTCCATAGGGGCTGCACCAATTTACATTTCCACCAACGATGCACAAAGGTTTTCTTTTCTCCACATTCTCACAAACACTTGTTATTTCTTGTCTTTTTGATAATGGCCATGCTAATAGATGTGACAAGATATTTCGTTGCAGTTTTGATTTGCAGTTTTCTGATGATTAGTGATGTTGAGCATCTTTTCATATGTCTATTGGTTCTCTGTATGTCTTTGAAAAATATCTATTCAGATCCTCTGCCCATTTTAAAATCTGATCTTTTTTGCTATTGATTTGTATGAGTTATTTACATATTTTGAATATTAGCCCCTCATCAGATATATGATTTGCAAATATTTTTCCCATTTAGTAGGCTGTCTTTTAATACAAGTTGCACAGTTTCCAATAGCTTTTATAATTTGATTCATCTTTATTCCCCAACCATGTTCCCTTCCATACTGCACATGGGCATCTGCCATGCTAGTTCATGAAGAGCTTTACAGCGCTTAATTGCACCAGGCTCACCCTGGCCATTGTGGCTCATTGGTTGGAGCATCATCCCATACACCAAAAGGTCACAGGTTTGCTTCCCAGTCAGGGCACATGCCCAGGTTACAGGTTTGATCTCCATAGTTGGGGTAAATACAGAAGGCAACCGATGTTTCTCTCTCTCTCTCCCCCTCTCCCTTCCTCTCTCTCTAAAAAGCCAATAAAAAATACCCTCTGGTGAGGATTTTTAAAAATTAATTGCACCAGATTATTTCTCATTTCTATGCTTTCATTTATAGTAATCATCGCAATCTAAATCTACTCTTTCTCACAGTGCCAATCCCCTATGAACTCTTTGTTCTTTGTCCTCCCAGAAAAAGAAAATGAAATAAGTTTCATCTTGCCAACAACTCTAATTAGCTGTGATTGATTGGAAATCTATGTTGAAAAGGACTGAATCTGAGTCCAGGCTTAAAGGGAACAAATGAAGTGGTAGTTTACTGATGTCTGGTGATGGTCATGAGATAGTGGGGTGAATACATAGAAGCCACATGTAACCTTCCTTGTCCTAAAGTCTTTCTACTATAGGTCTTGCTTCTCCTATTAGGCTATACATTTCTTTAGGGTCTAGCACTGTTTTGGGACATAGTGAAAGCTCACTAAGTACTTTTTGATGGAAGGTTCCCAGAATAAATGACTGCAATATCAATTTGACATCTCATTCAGGGAATATTCTTTGGGGGATGTAACATTGTTGTTGTTAATGTTATTGTTGAAATCATAGGCTTCAGAAATAGGAAGTTCTGGGTTCTAATTCTGGATAGACCCCTTAATATGTATGTGCCTTCAGCAAGTGACACAAACTTTCTATGTGCCTGAGTTTCTTCATCTGTAAAATGGGGAAAATGTCCATACCCATTTCATACTGTGTGTATGTGCATTTAGTTTTTAAAAAATAAAATATATATACTTAGCACAGTTCCTGGCAGATAGTAGGTGCTCAACAAATTGTAGTTACTATTGTTTCATTATATGTGTTTGAACCAGTCCCTACCTACTTTGATGGTAGGGACAGCTTTATATTCTCTGCCTTCCAGGGCTTTCTCACCTCATGCTGTTTTCTGCTTCCCCCAAGGAAAACTAGAACTAAAACTCATTCACACTGAAGGGTGAGGGGCTTATTGTTTATTTTCTTAGAGGTATTAGTATTTTGAAGAAAGGAAGGCAGAGAAAGGGGAGTGCTTTTACCAAAAAGATAAATCCTTGGTGTTGACATGTTAAGAACTAATGCAATTAGGATGGCTTAACAGATGAGAAAACAAAACCCTCACATATGCTCTCTGCAAGGGACTCACTTTAGATTGAAACACATTCACAGACTGAAAGTAAAGGGATGGAAAAAGATATTTCATGAAAATGGAAACAACAAAAAAAAAGCTAAGGTAGCAATACTCAAACCAGATAATATAGACTTTAAAACAAAGGCTATAACAATTGGCAAAGATACAGAGAACAGACTGAGGGTTGCTAAATAGGAGGGGGTCTGGGGGTGTTGGATGAAGAATGTGAAGGAATTAAGAAGTACACATTGGTAGTAAGAAAATAGTCATGAAGATATAAATTATAGCATAGGGAATATAGTCAATAATATTGTAATAACTATGTGTGGTGCCAGATAGGTACTAGATTTATTGAGGTGATCACTATAAGTTATGTGTCTAATCACGTTTTCCACTTAAGCAACAACAAGAACAATACAACCACAAGATTTTACAGTTTACCAAGCTCCTGCATATATATATACCACATAGAGACCTATAAGAGGGAGTTCCCCTTGAATGAAAATGTCTTAAAGAGAACATGCGCCTGACCGGGCATGGCTCAGCGGTTGAGCGTCGACCTAGGATCCAGGCGATCGGGGTTCGATTCCTGGTCAGGACACATGCCCGGGTTGTGGGCTTGATCAATGACTCTCTCATCATTGATGTTTCTATCTCTCTCTCTCCCTCTCCTTTCCTCTCTCAGAAATCAATAAAAATATATTAAATTAAAAAAAAGAGAACATGCTTTTTTTGTTCCCTTTTATTTATCATTTCTTTCCTCCTTCCACACAGTTAACATTGCAAACATTTATTTCTTTCCTCAAATTCCTGAGCATGCAAAGTCTTTCATAATCCATTCCTAAGCTCAGAGCTTTCCCACTCTTTCTCTTCCTCCCAACATGCACACACAAGACACACATAGCCACACACCCCTCAGTTCCTGTAACATATTCTGAACAGCCATGCAATTTCTATCCTTCTACCTTCTAAGTCAGTAACCAATTATCCAGTTCAAATGTTCACCTTCCACAAAGCTCTCCCCTAAACTCGGCCTCAGTGCACCACCCTTACTCAAGCTGAAAACATTTAGATAGTGTCTGTCATCTCGAAAGCCCTCAAGCATGACTTTCCCTCTAATTCCCATAGCACTTTGTACATACTTTTACCACAGCACTTACCACATTGTATCATAAGGAGCTGTGTCTAGATATGCTTTTTGTTTGTTTGTTTGTTTTATAGTTCAAAATATTACAGATGTCTCCTTTTTTCCCCATTGACCCCTTCCACCCTGAACCCACTCCCTTCCCCAGGCCTTCACCACACTATTGTCTGTGTCCATGGGTTATGCATACATGCATATAAATTGTTTGGTTAATCTCTCCCCAGCCATCCATCCCCAGCCATCCACCCCCACCTTCCCTCTGAGATTCGTCAGTCTGTTCCATGCTTCTATATCACTGAATCTATTTTGTTTATCAGTTTATTATGTTCTTTAGATTCCACATATAAGTGAGATCATGTGATATTTGCCTTTCTCTGCCTGGCTTATTTCACTTAGCATAATTTTCTCCAGCTCCCTCCAACATATATGCTTTTGGAAGGCAGGGACTCATCTCATTTATCTCTGTATTCCCAATGCCAAGCACACTGCCTGGCACCTAGGTAAATGCTTGTGGAATGAATGAAGGAGATGATTACATGACATTCCCATGGTAAATAATTAAGTTGCTAATGAGACAGGTTTAGAACTGAGGTCAACCTCCCTCAGTGGACTCTGACTTCCTTAAAGGTGCAACCCTTTCAGCATTCAGCCAAGTGAAGGCATACAATAAGTGTTCGATATGTGTTTCAATGAAATGGTCAACTCAATAAACACCAATCAACACCTACCAATTTATAAACCTCTGTTCTAGGTTATACTATACCAATAGGCAAGATGTATTGAAGTTATGTCCCAACCCCACAAAATCTATACCTTTTACTTGGGGACACAAGACAAAACCAAATTCACACAGCACAGGAAAGACTACAGTGAAGCAACAGAATGTGTGAGAAGGAAAGGGTCTATAAAAGCTGAGATGTGGACATTTCATGGAAGTGGCTTTCTCTCTGGATCCTGGAAGGCAGGACATATTTATATAGGCACAGAAAAGGGGAGGAGAAAGAGCATTGCAGATGTGGAGAACAGTGATGTCACACGGATTGCTACAGAGAGGGGAATATGTGATATCATTGAGAAGACCAGTCTGAGTGGAGCCACATGGAAACAGATTACTAAGCTGGGGAGTCTAAACTTGCCTGGAAAAAATGGAGAGCTACTAGAGGTTTGTGTGATGAGGTATAAAGTGGTAAAGTGAATAAAGTGATAAAATATTTGCTTTATTTTGCCCAGTCAATTATTAAATACCCTGTGTAAAACTGGGTGTTTGGATTCATTTAAATCTAAACACATTGACATCAAGAGAAGTATTTTTACTATTTCTTATAGGGATCTCTTTGGAATACGGGATTAGGACTTAACATGACAATATTTGGGAAGATGAGTATCACATCTCAGCTCAGACACTGAACTCCACAGTAATGCTGGCTAAGCCACTGAATCTCTCTGGGACTTAATTTCATGCTTTGAGACATGTCTATCCTGCCTTTGGGCTCCAGTCCTGATTTACAATGATGCTGAAATAATAAATGAGCAAAAGATCCTCTTCCTGCCTATAACTAAAATTGCCTGTGATGGTTATAGTGAAGCTACTTCATATCTATGCTTTAAAAATCTCATTAGAAGATGTTACAAATCACTGTGACAAAGAAAAATGCACTAATAGAAAAATGGGCAGAGGGTACAAAAAGGCAATTCATAGAAAAAAATACAAGTGACCGATAAACATATGATAAAATAAAAGTAAAAACCTTAATGGTAATCAAAGAATGCAAATTAAGAGTAGAACAGCCAAGCAAGAATAAAATAGCATTTTTTTAACAAATCATTAAAGATTTAAAAGATAGGTAATATCCAGTGTGACAAGAGTTCCCAGAAACAGTCTTTGTTTTATACACTGGTTAGAGTGTGCAAACTTTTTGAAAATCAGTGTGGATATACATTTCAAACGCCTTCAAAAAATGCATACTCTTTTACCCAGTGTTTTCATTTCTAGGAATTGATCCTCAGGAAATTTTCAGAGAATGACACAAAGAGTTATCCACAGAAAGATTAATTACATAATTATTTATAATAACAAAAATATCTGCAAATAATTTATATGTCCAACAACTGAAGAATGGTTAAATTACATCTTAGTATGTCCAAAATAAATACTATGCAGCCATTTTAAAATGTTGTAGCCCTGCTGGGCATGGCTCAACAGTTAAGCATGGACCTAGGATCCAGGCTATCAGGGTTCGATTCCTGGTCAGGGCACATGCCTGGGTTGTGGGCTCCATCCCCACCAGGGGGCGTGCAGGAGGCAGCGGGTCAATGACTCTCTCATCATTGATGTTTCTATCTCTCTCTCCTTCTCCTTTCCCTCTCTGAAATCAATAAAGATATATTTTTAAATAATAATAATAATAATAATAATAATTAATAAAAATGTTATAGAAAAACGTATAATGACATGGAAAAATGGTTATCATATATCACTAACTGGCAAAATATATACAATCTGATCATGTTCAGTAAAAAAATTCTAATTGTGTGTATGTGTATCTATATATATATATACATGTATGTGTGTTGTATATACATATATGCATATATGTACACACATATTTAATGACTTTCAATTATAAATACATATTAAGGTAAAATTTTTGTTAATATAATATATATATATGAGTGAAGACTGAGAAGGAAACACACCAACATATTAGTAGTCATCTCTCTCAGTAGTGGGATAGCAAATATTTTTTATTATCTTCTTTTTGCTTGTCTGTATTCTACGTTTAAATAATAAACATTATTTTCATTTATTTTTAAAACTTTTAAAAATCACATTGAGTGTCTATTAACTATTTACTAAAAATTACTTGTTTTTGGAAAGATATTAGCTCCTTTAGAAGAGTTTCTAGTCTATGCTAAAATTACTATAACTTTTGAAACCAAATTATATTCACATTGCCCTTCAAAGCAGCCACCTAGGAAGCAATGGGTCAGGACAGGTGGGGCCAGGTTAGTGTGGTAAAGGCAAGAGAGGTTACAAGTGCAGTAGGGCCACAGGCAGACAGGGAAAGGGTCCAGGGAAGTCAATAGGGTCCCATTGATTAAGAGAGAACAGGCTACAGGCAAGACATCGGCAGAAGAACCTGGCAAAGGTCAGTTTTCACAGTGCCAGACTGAGCTGAAGTGCATGGTGGGGAGCAGACTCTGCATTTAATGGGAGGACCAAGGGTGAGGCTTCAAATCAGGTAAAAAGGAATAACTGAAGAATAGGGACTAGTCAGAGAACAGGGATGACAGCTCAGCAAGCTGCACAGGAAAGCATGAGTGTTGAGAATTTCTGTGCTAGGTTTGAGAAGCACTCCTTGCATAAACAGAAAAAGATTGCCAGATGTGCACTGTTTGTCTGAGGAACACAACACTTGCCAGTACAGGCATGGGAGGTCATTGCTGCCTAGGCAAATACATAGCACCTTTCTGTCATTACCTACCTGTACTAGACCAGCTAAGGTATTGTTCAGAGGGTGAAAAGAAGAGAACATCTGAGAAGCCTAGGATCGAGGTGGGGAGATTACAGTTTTCCCAAAGACTTAGGCTACTGCTATGTAATTTTTCTTTCTTTTCAACATCTGCCTGGAGAAAAACATTCCAAACTCACAGAATATCAGAGTGAGAACTATATGGAACTATACTTAGAAATCATTTAGCCCAACCTCCTTTGATTTATAATGAGGAAATTCAGGACCAGAGAAACAAAGGATATGCTTAAACTTTCATTTAAAACAAACAAAACAAGACAATACAATATAATACAATACAATACATAAAGCATGGCAGAAAATAATCAAGTTCACTCAACAGCTCATATCCTGAATTCAGAGTCAAAATATTTTTAAATATTTCAGTGAGAAATTGAGGTTAGTATAGTAAAAATGATATTCTGGGATATATTATTTGTTATTAAAGGATTAAAACATAGAGAAAAGTACAGAAAAAAGTAACAGACAACCATGTGCCCATAGCCTAGGTCTCATTAATTTTAATACCCTGCTTGCTTTGCTCTAGTTCTTTTTAAGAAACACATACACCTCTACATATACAGTTGAAAGTCTCTTGGTATGCTTCTCCAATCTTATTTCCATTCTTGCCCGGACCCACAAAAGGTCAATCCATGCTCTTAAATAGGTATAATCATTCAAAAATATTTATTTTTTACTTTTCCTCTTCCTATGTGTTTGCACAATATATGGTATCATTTTGTGAATAAGAAAGATTATTATTAACAAATAAAACTAACATTAAAGAATTTGTTTATATCTGCAGCCAAGTATACTTTCTAATTCTAAAAGCAAATTTATATCCACTCCTGTCACAAGCAGCAGTAAAACTTAAAACATAGGGGAGTACAGGAGGACAAGTGCTCAACCTCACGTGATCATCCCAAGAGGAAGTTAATGATGGAAGGGCTGGGCCTCACAGGCTTGGTTCCTCCTAAACTCACCAATAAAAGTCAATCACTTCTGTCCTCCGAGGAGGAGTTGAGTGAAGGGACAGAGAGAGGCCAAAAGTTCTACATCGGTGGGACTCCGTCAGTGTGGAAGGAAATGTCCAAGTGAGAAAGAAGCATGCATTATCAACAGCAAGATCATATAATATGAACATCTTCAGTTTGACTAGATATTGGCAAATTGCTCACCAAAAATGTCTGTGCCAATTTGCACTCCCTTAGTACCATTTCCCCACTTTTGCAACATTTGGAATAGTCAGACATTTTAAAATTTGCCATTGTGACAGATGAAGAGTGGTATCCAAAAATATATTAACTTGCATTTCTCTCTTAACTAGTGGAGATGGGCATGTTTCTTAACCATTTTGGTTTTCTATTCTGTGAATTGCCTGCCTATATACATTTCCAATTTTTCAAATTGAGTTGTTAGCTCTTTTCTTATAATGTGTACATATTCTTAATATGTTCTGGATCATTTTTGTCAGCTAAATGCACTGCAAACATCTCACATTCTGTGAACTGTCTTTTGATGCACATATTTGATTTTAATGCATTTATCAACACTTTCCTTTATGGTCTGTCCTTATGCCACATTTTATGAAATCCCTCCCTGCTCTGAGGTTATAGATTCACCTACACAAAAATTATAAAATTTTTCTTTCCTATTTAGTTTTTGTTTTTTTTTAACCCTCAACCAAGGACATACTTAGAGAGAGGAAAGAAGAGAAAGAGAGAGACAGAGAGACAGAGAGAGAAAGAGATGAATGTGAGAGAGAAACTTCAATTGGTTGCTTTCCACCTGGGGATCTAACTCACCAGGATGGTGTTCAACCAACTGAGCCACTCCAGCCAGCCTCCTATTTAGGTCTTTATGATGTCAAGTATTCTGGTTACTAGAATGCTATATCCATGTCTTTTTCTTCAGTACTACTTTTACTCCCTTCATAAAATGTTTTGCAATCTTACAGTTTCTGTTATTTTTATAAAATGGATTTCCATCATATTTTTCTAAGTTTAATTGTTGGTACATATTATTTCCTTGATTTTTTAGTATTTATCTTGTATCTAGATAACTTGCTGAACTCTCTTATTAGTAACAATAGTTTATCTGTAAAACATATTGTTCCTTTTATTACTAGGTGATCTCTTTCTTTATCACCACAGCAGCTTTTCTTTTGCCTAGTGTTTGCTTCATTTGTTTTTCTTAATTCCTTTCTTTTTATTCTCTGTGTGTTTTTATTTTAGATGTGTCTCTTATAATTTGTATACAGCTACATTTTATTATTTTTAATCCAAATTGGATGGTCCTGTCTTATAAAAGTTTTGTTTAATTTACATTGATTGTGATTAATGATTTCTTTTTACCTATTTCTGCCATCTGTTTTTGGCCTTTTACCAACATTTTTTATTTGGCTTTTGTTTTTAATCATTCCTAATTACTGTTGAGTTGACAAAGTTTTCTTTATTCCACTTACCCCCATCTGGTTGCAAATTATAAGTTTTGTTTACATTTTTAGTGAGTATCTTTAAATTTCTAACAAACATTAACTACAGACTTATCTAACAAAGTCTAAAGTCACCCAGTACATCTACCTTTTTAAATTAGCAAAGACTTTAGTATTTTGAATATCATCAAACAAATATCTACATATTTCCTGTGATTGCTTTCTAGAATTTTAGCTATATCTTCTGTTATAAATGCATTAATGCCAGTATTTTATATAATTTATAGTTAATTAAGTATTCAACGTGTTTTATTGTTTCTGTCCTCACCACTGTTTCTTGTACCCCACTCCTTCTTCATGGGTTCACTTCCTATTTGTTAACATACATACTTAAGTAGTTTTTCTTTTTAAAAGACTATTTTTAGAGTAGATTTAAGCTCACAGAAAAATTGAGAGGAAAGTACAGAGATTCCCCATATACCCCCTGACTCCGCACATGCATAGTCTCCCTCATTATCAACACCTTCTCACACCAGAGTGACACACTTGTTGCAACTGAAGAACCTACACTGACACATGCATACAATTCAAAGTCCACTAGGCTTTACATTAGTGATCATTCAGTCACTGATTTAAGCAAATGTATAATGATATGTATCCATGATTATGGTATCATAGAGAGTATTTTCACTGTCTTAAAAGTCCTCTGTACTCTACCTATTTATCCCTCCCTTCCCTTCTATCACTGGCAACCACTGACATTTTTATTGTCTCCATAGTGTTGCCTTTTCCAGAATGTCATTCACTTGGAATCATACAGAGTGTAACCTTTTCAGGTTGGCTTCTTTCACTTAGTAATATGCATTTAACTTTTCTCTGTCTTTTCATAGCTTGATAACTCATTTCTTTTTAGTGCTAAATAATATTTCATTGTCTGGATGTACCATAGGTTGTCCATTTGCCTACTGAAAGACACCTTGGTTGTTTCCAAGTTTTGGTAATTAGGAAAAACAACTGCTATAAACACTCACATGAAGGTTTATGTATGGATGTAAGTTTTCAGATCATTTGGATAAATACCAAGGAATGTGATGGCTGATAAAAGTATGTTTAGTTTTGAAAAAAAAATATCTTCCAAAGTGGCTGCATCATTTCACATTTCCCCAAGCAATGAATGAGAGTTATTGCTCCACAGTCTCTTCAGCATTTGATGTTTATCAGTATTCTGGACTTTGGCCATTCTAACAAGTGTGTAGTGATATATCATTGTTTTAATTTGCCTTTCCTTGATGATATATGATGTAGAGCATATTTTCATATGCTTATTTACCATCTATATATCTTCTATGGAAAGATCTTTGTTAAGGCATTGGGCTACTTTTGTTTGTTTTCTGACTGTTGAATTTTGAAAGTTCTTTATATATTTTATAAAGAGTCCTTTTGTAACAGTCCTTTATCAGATGTGTCTTTTGCAAATGTTTTCTTTCATTATGTGCCATATCTTTTTATTATCTTGATAGTGTCTTTAGCAGAGCAGAATTTTTAATTTTAATGAAGTCCAGCTTATTAATTATGTATTTTATGTATCATATTATTAGTTCTTCAGTTAGTGCCTTTGGATAAACTGATTTGTCTTATTGTTGGATTCAGTTTGCTTGGTGTTGTATATTAAAAAAGCCATCACCAAACCCAAAGTCATCTAAGGTTTATCCTATGTTATCTTCAGGGATTTTATAGTTTCACATTTTACATTTAGTTCTGTGATCCATTTTGAGTTAATTTTTGTAAAGGATGTAAGGTCTGTGTCCAGATTCATTACTTTGAATGTTGGTGTCTCGTTACAGTACCATTTGTGGAAAAGACTATATTTGCTCCATTGTATTGCCTTTAACCCTTTGTCAAAGATTAGTTGATGATATTTATGTGAATTATGTGAATCTATTTCTGGGTTTTCCATTATTTTTCATTGATCTATTTGTTTATTCTTTTGCCAATAATACATGGTTTTGATGACTGCAGCTCTTTATTAAGTCATGAAGTCAAGTAGTTTCAGTTCTTCAACTCTGTTTTCCTTTAATATTAGGTTGGCTATTCTAGGTATTGTTTCTCCCATTGTGAAGTTTAGGATCACTCTGTCAATATCCATATATAACTTACCAGGATTTTGATCAGAATTACAGTGAATCTATCAATCAAATTGGAAAGACTGAATTCTTTTTTTTCTCTCTCTTTCTGTTCTTTTTTTCCCATTTTAATATGATCTGAAAAATGTTATAGACCATCAAATTCAAACAAGCATCTAATTGTTCTTATAAAGATTCTAACAGAAAATCCCTTTAAAACAAACAAACAAACAAACAAACAAACAAACAAGAAACCTCTTAAAATTTAAAAAAAGGAGGGGGAAGATTTATAGGTGTGAAAAAAATGAGCCATATTCCAATTATTTTATTTACCAAAATCTATTGTAATTTTAATTGGTAGGGATAAAATTTTAAACTATTAATTAGGAGTATACTTGTTTTCTATAAATTCAGTATATTTTTCTTTTAAAATCATAAAATAATGTGTAAATATACAAAGCACTAATAGCTCTGATGTATTTTGTGGAAGGATAATGCATAGCAGCTCAATTCACAATATATTGATTTTCAAAAATCATTATTTCTCTTCTATTCAATCAAATATTAGAGCCTGACACCCAGAAGAGGTCATAATGATATCTTCACCAACCAAATCAAAAAAATTTTTTTTACCAGTAATGCATTTCTGTAGCACAGTTACCAAATGCTACTTTACATACATTCAACATTTAGCTTCCTTGCATGATTTCAAAGTTTTACAAAAATGAGAAACTTTTGCCCTGGCCAGTGTGGCCTGGATTATTGGGTGCAGTCCCGTGCACCATGGGGGTTGTTGGTTAGACTCCCAGTTGGGGCATATGCCCAGGTTGCGGGCTCCATCCCCAGTGGGGTGCATGTAGGAAGCAGCCAATCAATGTCTTGCTCTCCCATCAATGTTTCTTTGTCTCTCCCTCCCTCCCTTCCTCTCTCTCTAAAAATCAATTTAAAATCTTTTAAAAACTAAGAAACTTTTGCAGATATATGATTAGAAGATGCACAAATTGCATTAAACTAAACACGACAGCAGTGTGGTCCTTGTAGAAGAAATCAAGTCCGTACCCTCTGGTAGGAAGACTGAATTCTTAATGATACTGTGTCTTCCTATCCATGAACATGGAATATCTCTTCATTTATTTAGTTCTTTGATTATGATCATCAGAGTTTTGTAGTTTTCCTTATATAAATCTTGTACCTATTTTGTTAGGTGCTAATGTAAATGGTATTATGTTTTTAATTTCAAATTCCGCTTGTTCATTGCTGGTACACAGAAAAGCAATTGCCTGTTATATAATTAACCTTGTATATTGCAACCTTGTTATAATCACTTATTTTCTTTCTGTTATTGATTTCTTGTTTAATTCCGTTGTTGTGTGAGAGAAGACATTCTGTGATTTCTATTCTTTTATACTTGTTAAGGTGTGTTTTATGGCTCAGAATATGGTATACATCTTAGTGAATGTTCCAATGTGAGCTTGAGAAGAATTGAATTCCACTGTTGTTGGATGAAGTAGTATATAGATGTCCATTATACCTAGTTGAATGGTGATGTGGTTGAGTTCAACTATGCCTTCAATAATTCTCTGCCTGCTCAATTTGTCCATTTCTTTTTTAAAAAATATATATTTAGCCCGGCTGGGAGTGGCTCAGCGATTGAGCGTCGACCTAGGATCCAGGCGATCGGGGTTCGATTCTCGGTCAGGGCACATGTCCGGGTTGCGGACTCGATCAATTACTCTCTCATCATTGATGTTTCTCTCTCTCTCTCCCTCCCTCTCCTTTCCTCTCTCTGAAATCAATAAAGATATATTTAAAATATATATATATTTATATATATATTTATATTGATTTCAGAGAGACAAAGGGAGAGGAAGAGAGAAACATCAATGATGAGAGAGAGTCATTGATTGGCTGCCTCCTGCACACCCCCTGCTGGGGACTGAGCCTGCAACCCAGGCATTTGCCCTGACCAGGAATAGAACCGCAATCTCCTGAATCATAGGCCGATGTTCAACCTCTGAGCCACACTGTCTGTGCTCGATCTGTCCATTTCTGTTAGAGGAATATTGAAATCTCCAACTGCAATGATGGATTCGTCTAGTTCCTCTTGCATTTCTATCAGTTTTTGCTTCACATATTTTGATGTTCTCCTGTTAGAGTTTTATTTCTATGGAAATAAATATTTGTATGGGAAATTGTGTGTGTTTCTTTGTTATTATGTTAGCTTACAGAAAGCCTGATTGTTTGGGTCTTGGATCCATAATCAAAATATTTGCAGGCAAATTATCTTGGGGGGGAGGGGAAGTCTTGATTATTAAATACATCAAAATATAAAAACAATTACAGAAATATCTCAACAATCAACTTTCATTTATTCAGTTTGATTGGGAAATGGTATATTTGTTAATTGATTACTTTGGGCAATGAAAATTTATTACCTCTTTCTACTTTACATAACTTATGATTTTTTCAAACAATCAGGATATAATAGCATAAAAAACAGCAAATCTACTCTTTTGAGAATGACTGTTTTTTCTTCAGTGATTGAACCTTGTTTACTGCTTTAATGTCCTAATGGAGAATACGATTTCTCATCATCCAGTATTCTAAATATAATTTAGAAACTTAGGTTGAATATGCAGCAAGTCTTAACCAGTCCTTGGATGTTGCTTTAAAAAATCAGTTCCTTATGTCAGTTTGCTTACTGTTTCTCATCAAAGTAGTGGGCAGAAAATGCCAAAGAAATCTGTTTATTTTACCTTTTCCATTGTCTGGACTTCAGATACATAACAATTGTATCTGGTTGTAAATTAAGTATGTTGGTAGCTATTGAATGCTTTCAGATGACTAGGACAATGTTTGGTAAGCTTTTTTACAGGATCTTTAAGGACCTTTAGAGACATGAACAAGCTAATCCAGCTTCCTTGTGTATCTTCCTTAAAGCCAGTAAGACTTTGATGTAACAGAAAAATCAGTCTCAAACAATTTGAAAAGACTTCGAATGTTATTGAAGAAAAATACAATAAAGAACCAAAGTCTTATGGAGTCTAATTCTCTAGTAGAGATAAGAGTAGTATAAATCTGTTGGAAAAAAAAGACTTCAGAAAGTTTACAGGATATAGAAGTGGTCAAAAAACACTTTTTCCAACCTTCTTTAATAGGACTGTTACCCAACTGGGTTAATCTACAAAAAATATATATGTCTTTCTTCCCTATATACCTGTATGTCTGGACATGAGAGGAGATAAAGTCAAATTGCTACCAGAGCAGTCATTTATTTATCCAACAAATATGTAATAAAAAGCTATCAAGAACCAGGCACTGTACTAGACCCGGGAGATACAACAGTGAACATAAAAAGTCACAGGACTCACTTTTAAGGAGATTAAAGTCTGGTGAAGTATAATTTTTATTCTTCAAGTTCTAGTTTCCTAAATGCCTTTCAAAGTACACTCCAAATCTATGTTAGCCATTTACCAGTAAAATTTGGAGCTAAGAATGAAGTTATTTTTTTCAACATATTCCAAAATGCAGAACACTGGGCAAAAATTGGGAACCCCCACCCTTACTCTGGCCCCATTTATAGCCCTAACACAAAAGTACTTTATCTTGTAAAGGTGTTAGGGACAACTGTAGTCTTTTGTTGTGTTTGATCTTCTTAGGCTTATGAAGATAGAACTCTGATTTCAACTAAAGAAGAAAATGCCCTGCACAAGATGCTATAACCGTATCTCCTTGTTTTTGACTGGTCCTTGGAAGGCTAGAAAGCTAATAGGAAGAATCACTCCCTCCTAAATGCTGTTCTGGTTTATGGATTTGCTCAAAGGCTCAAGAATCACATTAAAAACTGTATTGTACCACAAGGGCTACTTTCTTTTCCTTTGTTTCCCTCTGACATTTTATTTGTAAACCTGTATGGATGTTAACATGGGGATTTTGTGTTCAGAGAAGCTATGAGGTCAAGGTTTGGAACAGAAGTGCTGCAAAATAGTTTGAATAGTCATTGCTTTGAATGGATTAAAGCAGCACGAACACCTGCTTTGCTGAAGGGAACAAAAGGTGAGATTGTAGAAGTGAATTAAACTCATTTTGCTTCCAGGGAAACATAGGAGGCATACTGAACACCATCAAATCTGTTTCTTCCTTATCCTAATGGCTAATGAAAGGAAATAGTGAAAAGACATTCAGCATTGGCATGAAATCATCAGACTTCTAACTAAAGTCAATGTTGGAAAAGTAGCCCAAATAGCTTTATTACTGATATTTCTCCACATTATGTAGAAGTAATAAAGGCAAACTTTTGGTGATGAGCCAAGATAAACTGAAAGGTCAGTCCATATGAAGTTGTGGGGATGAAGTTGAAAAGAGTGGTGAAGAGGTAAGGAAAGCAAACATCTTCAAATAATTACTACTTGTCAGTCTTCAATTATATAAGTGCTTCAAAATTGCCTTTGGCTTAGCCCTGAGCTTTTTCCATTGAATATTTGCTGAAAGAATTAAACATCATGCACAAAAAGGAAGCTTCCAGACAAAGAAAATATGGACAATGCGGCAAATGTCTGTGAGACCATGTACTGACGTCAGCATTCACAGTCAGCCTGGGGCTGTCTTGTATGCCTCAACCTGGTTGAAAATGACATCCTTCCTTTTGGGAGAATTTAAAATGAAGGGAGATTTGGATTCCTTGATGTACCCCAACTGCTCTTTTTCTTGACTTTATTTCAGACAATGTAGGCAAATCCCTTTCCCATGGGATGATAAGAAAGCAGAGTTTTTGCCTGACATCCCTATAAATCCCTTGTGTAAACCAGATAATCAGCACCTGAGAAGAGCAGAAACAAAGCGCTTTTCAGAATCCAGAGAAAATATGTAGGTAGGAAAATAATCTCAATTAATGCTATCAGAGTAATGGTTCCTGAGTGTTTCCTCTCAGATTTCTCCACATCCCACATTTGCCTTTATTAAAGCAAAAACCCTGATTGATCTCTTAGTATAGAGTTATTTAACGTGAATTCCATGTTTCCCTTGAGTATCCATGGATGGGCAGCAAGGGGTCCATGAACCTATGAAAATAGGTAAAAATTCACATTCACATGACTATAGATCTTTCAGAAAAGATATTTCATACTTTTATCAGATTCTCAATGGGATCTTTTACTACAAAAAAAGTTCAACATTAATTTTTTGTGTGCTGACACTACAGGACATAATTTCAGCAGATTCAAGGGGGAGAGAAAGGTAAAAGAAAAGTAGCTATGTCTAGGTAGGTGGTGGGGATAATTCATTTCAGTCAGGAGCAATTGGTTAGGATAGCTAATTGGAGCTCCACTACCTAGGTGTCTGTCACATCCTTTAATCTCTTCAAGGTTACTTGCCTTCTCCATTCTATCAGCTCCTTCAAGAAATAAAGAAACCTCCAACTCCAATTTCAGAAAGACTACCTGATTAATAAACCCATTCTAAGAACCTAATTCTTGGCACCAATTCCTTTACTTATACACCAAGATACTAGCCACACTTGGAATTCTTCCTGTCTCATGGTCTTCATATTCTTTTTCATGTTCCAAATTAAAATTTTTATTTCTAAGTAAAGCTACCAAGCTATATTATAACTTCTATAACATGGATGACTTAATTAGTGGATCATTCTAACTTCCTGGACAGTGCACATAGTCTTTTATTCATAGGGACAGTAGAATAGTTCTGCCAAGTTTTAGAGATATTTTCTTAAATATTGCCATGATTTTTTTTTTTTTTCAAGTAGATGACTAAAGGCCAAACTCCTTGCAATGGACTACAAAGTTTACATGATTGCATCCCCCTGCACCCCACCCCATCAATCTCACTACTTACTATGCTGATCTCATCTTCTGCCATTCTCCTCTCTCTTTGAAAAAAAAATTATTGATTTTAGAGAGAGAGGAAGGGAGAGGGAGGGAGAGAGAGATAGAAACATCAATGATGAGAGGGAGTCATTGATTGGTTATCTCCTGCACGCCCCCTGCTGGGGATCGAGCTTGCAACCCAGTCATGTACCCTGATGGGGAATCAACCTGGGATCTCCTGAATCATAGGTGGATGCTCAACCACTGAGCCATGCCGGCCGGGCTGCCATTCTTTTCTCTTATGCTGCTCTAGACACACTGGCTTCCTCACTGTTCCTAGGACATATAAGCACACTCCAGGCTCATATCTTTGTACTGGTCCTTCGCTCTATGTAGAAATAATCTACCATAAATCCCCATGTCTGGTTCCCTCTCTCTTCAGGTCTCTACTAAAACATCACCTTATCAGAAAGGTCTTTTCTGACCACTTTATTTAAAAGTGACTAACCTCCACCCCAGCTTTCTATTCCTTCTTTACCCTATTTTATTTTTCTTTTGAGCATGTCTCAACACTTGACATATATTTATTTATCCCACCCCCCATTAGAATATAAGCTCCATGAAGGCAGGAACTCCATCTACTTTGTTCCCTGTACCTTATCCCAGTCCCTAGCACAAAGCCTAGCACATAGTAGGTGTTCAATAAATATTTGTTGCATAAACAATGAACAGAAAATGATGAGCAGAGAGCTCAATATCAAAGCTCCCAAACTGAGTTTTTTGTTGACAATTTAAGGGAAAAGAAAAGAATCTATATTAATCATACATTTTGTTTCTATTCCAAAGTCAGATGAGACCTTGAAGTATAAGTTTTACTGTCAAGCATTCTAATCTAAATTAAAACTCCTATTTTTCTTTGTCAGAGTTCCCGGTCCTTTTCTTTCCTAGTAACATTCAACATGTGTAATTATCATGTATTTATTTTTAAAAAGATATTTAACATCTGCTTCCTTCCAGTAGAATGAAAGCAGATGAGGGGTCAGAGACATGGTCTGCCTTGTTCACTACTTGTATTGTTAGTGCCTGAGTGCACTGATGGTAAGCTGGTGCACTCTCGATAAATGTGAGTTTAATAACTAAATGAATAAAAAAATACCTTTATAAAAGTTAGATCTTTCTTTTTCTTACCTACACTGTCCTAATACCAATGCAGGGGAAGCAGTTTAAAAAATAGGTAACTTCCTCAAAACCACTATTTGAGGATTTGGAATAGAAGTAGGAACATATAGGGAAGGAAATCCCCAATTAACATGAATATTTTACTTTCCACTTTTGATATTGTGTGGTCATTATTCATGTGAAGTCTAGCCACAGACTTTGAGAAAACTGGTCAACAGAAGTAAGTAGAAGAAGGATGCTGTCTCATATTCAGTTTGGTAGAGGAGAAAAGTATCATCTATAATTGCTAATATTTTATTCTCCAGATATCTAAAAGACAGTGATATGTAGCACAGTCTCAAACTTGTTTTGGACAATTTTGCTGATTTACTTGACTCTTCAGATCACTTCAGGTTCATTGAAACTTTATTTTCATATATACAGCAGATAAATGAGAATAAGCAGAAATATTGTTCTCATTTTTTTCTTGAGTTTGTTTTGAAGCCACCATGAAATAAAGCCTTACATTTGTATAGTTATCCACAGTTTGCATTTTTACCTATAAGGATTATTTCACTTAATGCTCACTACTCTATGAGATGTGCACCAATGATATTGTTTTCCACATGAGTAAACTGTGAACTAAAGAAGAACAATGACATTCCCTAGGTTACATAGCTGGTAGATGATAGAGTCAGAATTTTAACCTAGATTTTTAACTCCAAGCTCAGTGCTCCTTTCATGACATCCTTCTGTTTCCATATTTTACCCTAAGAAAAGCTTGGTTGTCTAAGGTGACAACTTGTCCTGGTTTGCATAAGTCTTTCCTGGTTTTAGCCCTGAAAGTTCTGTCTCAAAAATGTTTTCTGTTCGAGTTCATCACCCTAGTTGTCACTCAGACCATATCTATAAACTCACGTTTCTTTCTACCCTACAGTACCCATACTTCAACCCAGATTCAATGTCACCAAATTTGATATTGTTTTGTCTTTGTGTTCTTTTTTTTAAATATATCTTTATTGATTTCAGAGAGAGGAAAGGAGAGGGAGAGAGAGAGATAGAAACATCAATGATGAGAGAGTGATTGGTCGAGCCTGCAACCCGGGCATGTGCCCTGACTGGGAATCAAACCCCAATCGCCTGGATCCTAGGTTGATGCTCAACCGCTGAGCCACGCCCGGCCGGGCAGTCTCTGTGTTCTTATTTATCATATGCATACCTTTTGCAAACAGAGAATGAAGATTTAGAGATGACAAATCTGTGTACTTTTTATTTCATGCCTAATATAGCATCCAGTATAAATGGACACTTAATAACGTCTGTTTAATAAAATCTGTTTAATAATTCTGTGTCAGGCACTGTGATTCATGTTTAGAAAAGAGCAATGAAGCCTAGATTCGAGGTATGGGTTTACTCTTTAGTTACAGGCACAACTCTTTCCATCTTCTGGACCTTAATTTCTTCATCTGAAAATAGACATAACAATCCCTGCCCTGCACATCTCATAATAATGAAATGGCGTATGTGTAAAAATAACCTAAAAAGGGCTAAGTATATTAACAATCTTGTATTAGAAAGGCAAGAGGCAAATGATGAGCTGTGTTGTGTGTGGTGGAATAGTCTGGTCCATGTCATCTGTTTTGGTACTCAGAACTGCCCTGGGAGGAAAGCAGTAGATCAAGGCAGTGGATATCAATGGATTAGCTCTGCCACAATCACATCATTTGGCTTACACAGAAATAACCTTAGCCTTGCCCTCATTATGGCCACCTGATTGCTAAAAACATAGCACTGTCTCATTCTTCTTGGAGCCTATTTACTTATTTACTAAATTTGCCAAATGTGCTCCTTGCCTCTGGGTGCAATTAGCAGTAGGCAGGATGTGACATCCTGCCATTAGTACCTCGACTATTTCTCAGATAGCAGGAAACTTAGAAACAGCCCCATGCTCATATTTCTAGATATTCAAAGTAAATGTAATTTAAGAAAACTGACAATATTAAAGCTTTGAGCCTTGGAGAACTTGTAACCCACAATTTCCTCATACAGAGAGGAAAGAACATATGTAACAAATTTCCCGAATCTCTGAGACATCCAGTTGTTTATATTAAAGAACTTGTGGTGAGTGCATGGCAAAAGCCTAAGATTAAATCTGAGGGGGAAAAAATAATGGGGGAAAAAACATAGCAGGAAAGAGGTATTTGCAGTTTGGCATTTCACCATGAGTTTGGGCTTTTTTCAAGGGCCAGAGTGAAACTCAAGATGATGCTATTGTCACAATGGCCATGGCAGCTGAGCTGAGGCAATGCCTTGAGGTTGGAAAGATCCCCCCAACCCACTCACAGCCAGGAAAAATGAGCTAACAGCAAAATTGTTAAATCAGTTTGTGCTTTGACCCATCTCTACCCTCCTTTTACTGCTCTGCATCTACATCCTCAAGTGGTGATTTTTTCAGAATGACTGACAGGCCACAGTCCTCCTCCAAAGAAAAACTTTTCCTTTCTACAACTTTATTTGCTGATGACAGTGGGTAAAATAGGCAATAACCTCCCAAGTTGATATCCTGCCCTTACCTCCACTTCCACCCAAAAGTCTAATCATCATGCAGTAACTAGAGAGATCCTTCTAAATTCTCCATAGGTCCCCATTTCATACTGAGTACTTACTATTTCCCACAAGGCCCTCACCCTCTGGCCTCCAACTCCCCAGTTACATCTCTGGCCTCATTTACTACTACTGTACTTCTTGTTCATTAGACTCCTGCCACACTGGCCCCTTTGCTACCCTGTATATGCATAAGCAAGTCCCCTGCTTGAGGGCCTTTGTACTTGTCCTATATCCTCTGCCTAGAATCCTCTACCCCAGATTTTTCATTTCTTCAGCCCTTTACTCAAATGTCACCTTCTCGATGATCCTATCCCTGATCTCTTTGCCTAAAACTGAAACTCTGTCACTTTGATACTTCCTATCATCTTTTCCTGCTTTTCCTCTCTGGTACTTAGAACTATCTAACATTCAACGATATAGTTAACTTGCCTTATTTATTGCCTGTTTCTCTCAAAAAGATTGTAAGCTCTATGAAAGTGAGGGTATTACTCTGCCCTATATCCTAGTACCTAGAAAAAGGTCTCACTCATAAGTAGGCACTTAACTAAATCTGTGAAAAGAATGAATGAATGAATCAATGAATCAATCAATCAATCAAAAAGAATAATCTTTTAGGGTAAGCTGCACTAAAGAAATCACTGGCTGAGAGTTTTTTATTTCTAAGAGAATAGAATAACTAAATGGCTAAACAAATAAAAATACATATGCCTCCATCCACTGAAAGGTGCAGGAAGTATTGAGATACTTAAGGGCAAGGAGGCTGCCTTCCTTATCTGCCCTCAGATGTGTTATCATCACCCTACCTGATGTGCTTAGCAGGTAAGACACATCAATAGGATGACATGCAGAGATTACTCTGGCACAAATAAAACTAATTTAATTTTTTAAGCTACTCCAAATTGAGAATTTACTGCGTGCCAAGTCCTTTATATAACCACCTAAAATCCTCACACAAACTTATCAAGGTATATGTTATTATCCTCATTTTATGGAAGAGGAAACTAAGACTCAGAGAAACTGAGTAACTTCCAAAAGTCACATGACTAGAAATAAACAGAATTGGGTTTCAAACCTAGGTCAATAAGATGCAGAGACTCCATTCCTTCTGCTCTACCAATACACTTTATTTGAAGAGAGAAATGTACCCTCATCCAATGTTTCAATTCTGACCAACAGGTCAAAATCCTAAGACTTGGCATTACTTGCTATTTACAGTGAATATTTTCCATTTGTACTGACAGGAATTGAGATCAGGCTGACAGCTGTTGGGAGGGGACATGAAGGGCAGAAAGACTGAGAAAAAAAAAGAAAAAAGAGAGAAAAAACTCATGGATATGGCCAACATTGTGGTAATTGCAGGGCAGGTGAGGGGAGGTGGAGGAGCGCACCGGGGGATAAACGGTGATAGACAGAGACTTGACTTGGGGTGGTGAACACACAATTCAGTGAACAGATGATGTGTTATAGAATTGTGCACCTGAAACCTGTATAATTTTGTTAACCAGCATCACCCCAATAAATTCAATAGAAAGGAAAAAATAAGTCACTTGTGTTGGTTTAAAAATAAATAAATAAACAAACAAACGAATAAATAAATGGCTGCTGTGCCCCACCCCTGGAAGCACATTATGACAAATGTCAATCTTCTCCCTTGCAAGCTGTTCACTGTATTTGCCTGACTATATTTCATTTCCATTAAGAGAGCTGGAGTTGGAAAACCAAATCCAAAATTTTGTACCTCTTAAGTGTCACATAGCAGTCTGATCACAATGGGAGAAGTGGAACACATGTACTCCTTGTTGATGACATGCTAATAGTCTCTAAGGGATTCCAAGCCTATCTCACCATACAGAGCAAATTCCCAGAGACAAACATTTCACTGAACACCAAATGAACAGGAGGCACCAGACTCCCTTGAGGTCTGCCAAATAATTTTCCTCCTGTTCTTACAGCCATCCTCTCCCAAAATAGAGAGTCTCTTACCCATTCAATGTTATGTTGGATCAGCACAGTGGCTGTTGGGAGGGGACACTCCGTGCTAGTGTCAAGGACAGAAAGGTGAATGTAATTCCATCTAATAGAGAGACATGGGCAATCAGATGATAAATAACCACCCAATGTGGCAAAAATCTATAGTGAGAATTCAAAGAGGGTGCAGGGAACACACAGGGAGGGGGAAGTCTAACTTTTACTAGAGGATGTAGAGAAAGGTTTTCCTAAAAGGATGGCAAAGACTACTTAATTATTTTTAAATCAAGCACATATTGAAGACCAGTTTTTCAAGGCATAGTGCTGGGCCTTATTCATACAGATATTTACTTCCAAACTGGGGCAGTGAGGACTTTACAACATGGCCAGTTTACTGAAGTGCAAGTGACCATGACTTCATCCCACAGGTACTGATGGTTCTGTGGTATGTGGTCCAGAGCACAGAAGAATATCCTAACCCTGATCAATAACCCTGTAATGTCACCACTTCATTACAAGGGTGAGGGCAGGCAAGAATACAAATTCAAGTTTTAAAAGCCAAAGGACACATAGAATCCATCCAGTTGAGTGGATTGCAAAGAATAGGACAGAGAGTGGGGGATAGAAGCCCAGGGTATGAAATTATAGACCCTACACAAAGTTTGAAATAGTGCAAGTCTACTGTTTTATATATTGAGTTTTTGCATCCGCTTTTGTTTAAGATAAGGGTACTATTGCTGAAAAGAATTTAAACTAATCCACTCACTCAATTTACAGATGAGGGAAACTAAGGTTCAAAAAGGGAAATAATTTACCCCAGATGACACTGTGTAACATTGGGCAAAAGATTTTATCTCTGTAAGCCTCAATTCTCCCATCTGTAAAATGGAAGTGATAGTAACATATACCTCATATTATTGCTTTGAAAATTCACTGAGATAATGCATTCAAACACTTAGGCCAGTGCTTAAAACATACTAGATATGGAAAAATAGATTACTACTACTATTTTTTTTTTCTTATAGGATTCAGGGTGGACTGAATTTTATTTGAGATCTTAACATATTCTAATCTCATAGGATAAGAATTTGTCTTAATCACCATAAAAGAAACTATAGCTGTCTTGAACAGTCCCTTTATCAAAAAGCCTATATTGAGCACCGGTAAAAAGAAAAATAAATTGCTTTCAGCTGGATATATTTATTTTAAAAGGAGATATTTTCTGGCTCTGCTTTTCAAAATTTTAAAATACCTCACCAAACCACACTGCCATTATAAAAAGTGGAATGCAGGTGTTGCTCAAATCTGAAGTTTGCATTCTACTCTTTTTCCAAGCATATAGCTAAATTTTGAAAAACCTGTAGCCCATTAACATGATTTTCCGAAGGATTTTTACCTGTTCCATCTAAGAGTAAGTGAGAGTAGAGCAATTTTGTAACCTCATTTTCTCTATCAGAAAAGTAGCAATGTCTACCAAGCACTCAGGAGATATACTAGTCCAAGATACAATTTATGATCTGTACCTATTATGGAGAAAAAAAGTCTAAATCTTTCTAAACTTCAGCATACAGGAGCATTCAAGTGTGACCCATAATACTACCTGGTTAAAATCAATTTCCAGTTAAATTACAAAGTCCTATTGTTATTCACATGCACCTTACCATGGGACTTTTAAAGTTGGTTCATGTCTTTGGTAAGTATTCCAAATGTTCTCGAAAGTCAAGTATCCTGTGACATGAACTGTTATGTCAGTGTTTGATGCTGACCTAGCCTTAGTCAGAATCTGTCATGATATCATACTTACAGGATGCTTGGTATGTTTTTAAAATAAATATGCCATTTTCTGATTTTTTATGTTCTATCTTTCCAATCTTGACAATTGGCAGTCTTTATTCTTCTCTGTATTCCTCTTTGCATTATTTGCAGATTATAGGAGAGATGTCCTCCCACTGGCCGTTTCAATTAACCCAGTTTCTCCCTATACATTGCACATAATTTAAAACTGAAATTCAGGATATAAAATTTGTATTAAATGTTACAATTATCAGGAAATTTGAAGTAGTATATTTGTGATGAATATATTCAGAATATTTTAAAAATATAAGTAAACCCATATGCACACTATGTCCAATATCTCAGTTATTTGATTTTTAATTGAGCCTAGTCCTATTCACATATATTCTATTCTTTAATTTTTTTTATTTTTATTGTTGAAAGTATTACAGATGTCCCTCTTTTTCCCCCATTGATCCCCCTCCACCCTGCATCCACCCCACCCTCAGGCCCTCCCCATACCAATGTCTATGTCCATGGGTAATGCTTATAAACATATAAATTCCTTGATTAATGTCTCTCCACCCACTCCCCCACCCCCATCTTCCCTCTGAGATCCCTCAGTCTGTTCCATGCTTCTACGTCTCAGGGTCTATTTTGTTCATCAGTTTATTTGTTTTTATTACATTCCACATATAAGTGAGATCATGTGGTACTTGTCTTTCTCTGACTGGCTTATTTTGCTTAGCATAATACTCTCCAGTTCCATCCATGCTGTTCCAAAGGGTAAGATATCTTTCTTTTTTGCAGCTACATAGTATTCCATGGTGTATGTATACCACAGTTTTTATCCACTCACCTACTGATGGGCACTTGGGCTGTTTCCAGATGTTAGCTATTATAAATTGTGCTGTTATGAACATAGAGGAGCATAAGTTCTTTCTGATTGTGTTTCGGGTTCCTTAGGATATATTCCTAGAAGTGGGATTACTGGATCAAATGGCAGCTCAATTTTCAATTTTTTGAGGAAACTCCATACTGCTTTCCATAGTGGCTGCACCAGTCTGCATTCCCACCAGCAGTGTACTAGAGTTCCCTTTTCTCCACACCCTCGCCAGCACTTGTGGTTCGTTGATTTGTTGATGATGATCATTATGATGATGATTATGATGATATACTTAGTTCCAGTTAATTTTTAAAACTCAAGTTTCTTGCTTTTCAAACCAGCATTCTATTCTCTACATCACACTTGTTCAGGACAGGTCTTTCAGCCTCACCAGTCAGAGTGAGACAGTTGACCACTCCTTCCTCTGAATTCACATTTTTTCATTTATATTTTTGGGAAAGGTACTCACTGGGCTTGTCTTCTACCTCCCTGGATGTTCCCTCTTAGTCTCCTTTGCATCCTCCTTATTTCGCTGACCATTAACCTTTAGATTGCTTCAGGGCTCACACTTTAGATCTCTTCTTTGATTTCTTCTACACTTATTACCAAAGCATCTCATTCAGGCCCATTGTTTTAAATCCCTTCTATATGTTGATGAATTACAAATGTATATCTTCAGCTCAGACCTCTTTCCTCCTGGTGCCAGAGTCATGATGCCAATCCAGTATCTCCATTTTATTATAGATATCTTAAAATAAATATGACCAAAATAGAATTTTTTATTTTTCTCCCAAATTTGCTCCTCCTTCCACTGTACTCCATTTCCATAAATGCCCCCAGCATCTTCTCACTTGTTCTAACCAAAAATCCAGGCACCTTTTCTCTTTTCCTCCCATTCTATATCCAACCCATCAGCAAGTCCTATTGGTTATGCCTCTAGAATTCATGATATTCACAAATTCACCCACTTCTCATCCCTGCACTGCTAAAATGTTAGGCTAAGGTACCATGACCGCGAGCCTAAATTACTGCAACAATCTGCATGCTAATCTTCCTGTATTCACTTTTGCTACCTTATATATCATTCTTTATGCAGAGTCCAGAGTGATCATTTTAAATCCATTATTCAGAAAATGTGATTCCTCTACTTAAAACTTCCTGCAATTACTTTTCATTAGACATTCTTAAGTAAAGCAGTATAGCCTTGCCCTCACTCCCAGTGCACTTTCTATCCCACTAGCCCTCTTCTTTCTTTCATTACACTTATCACTATTTTAAATTGTATGTATATATACATATTTTTACTTATTTACATTTTTAAGTGTCTTCAACACACACACTAAACAACAGAATGTCATTGCCATGAATCAGGAACTTTACTTTATCCAGTGCTCTATCTCCAGCACTTAGAAAAGTGGCCAGCACAGTAGGCCTTTAGCAAATATATGTAGAGTATATAAATGAAAATAGAAAACTGACTAGAGACAAGACTTGACTGGGTCTCAACATCCCCTGCCTGTTTCTGTGAATCCCCCTTCCCAACTGAAGCCCATGATCTAGGTAAGACCATAGAGAGTCTGGGAAGAAACTGCTTTTCACACCACCTCAACACTGACAGGTAAATTAAACATCAATATAGCTCTCTGAAAGCATTATTTTCATGGCAAAACTGATTTCTCCAGTCTACAAAAGATTTAAAGAAAAGATTTATCATAATCAAAAGTACTGTTCCTAACGATGGCCATGATGAATGTGCAATAATTAAGACATTCCAACAAGTGTTACTTGATTGGCATATTGAAATTAAGCAGAATGCTATAAATAAAGAGGTTAAAAATATCACCTGTTGTAAAAATTGTAAAGAAGAGCTCCTGCACAGAATCTTTCAGGACAATAGTTCTGGTGATGAATGGCTTATTGCTACAGGAAGAAATTGGATTGTAAACCACAGACACTGGGAAGGAGGGGAAGAATAGGCTTACATGCAAAGTCAGAAGAAGCTAGCATCATGAACCTTAAAAATAGGTCAAAATTGAGACTAAAAATCAGGATTGGCCCTAGGCAACATTGTACAATAAGGGAAACTGTCAAATGAGGGAGGTAATAAGTGCTAGGGGTTTTCAACCTCTCCCTCCATCTCCTTGATGGAACAGTATCAAAAAAATGTGGGCATATGTTAAAAACAATACAGTAATTAATAAATACTTTAGAAAATATAATTGGAGGCTATGTAAATATCCTGTTTCTCCTTAAAGTTTTAGCCACTAATTTTACCATTTATCAGTGGAGTTTGCCTGCAGCAATTGTTACCGTAATGTTATAACAGTTCTTTTCTATTTTCCCCATTCCTGTTACATTCATTAATTTGAATTATTCTGTAAGGAAGACTTATTACTTCTCTCCCCTTGATTAATTTGGTCATTTATTTATTTTAGTCTGGATTCAAAGATATTTATATTATTATTTCGGTTATAATCCAATACTATCATTACTTCGCTTGTTGCTCAAATTGTTCAAGTTTTGAACATTGGAAGCTGTTTCAAGTCAGCTACTTTGTCCCTTTGAGATGGCTCTATCTTTTGCTTTTTGAAGCACTTCTTTTTTTTAGTCTTTATTTGGGTCCTCTCTCTTTGTTTCTTGGTGAGTCTGGCTAAAGGTTCATCAATTTTATTTATTTTTTCAAAGAACCAGCTCTTGGTTTCATTGATCTTCTGCATTTTTTTTTTAATTTTTATTTTTAGATTCTATGTCATTTATTTCTGCTCTGATCTTTATACTTTCCTTCCTTCTACTTCCTCTGGGCCTTTCGTGATGTCCTCTTTCTAATTCTTTTAGTTATTGTGTCAGATAGCTTTTTAGAACTTGTTCTTGTTTCTTGAGATAGGCCTGTAACGCTATGAACTTTTCTTTCAGGACTGCTTTTGCTGTGTCCCATAGATTTGGGGTTGTTGTTTGTTCATTTTTGTTTGTTTCCAGGAAGTGTTTGATTTCTTCCTTGATCTTGTTGGTAACTCATTCATTGTTTAATAGCATGTTATTTAGCCTCCATGTGTTTGAATATTTTTGAGTTTTTTTATAGTGGTTGATTTTTAGTTTCAAGCCACTGTGGTCTGAGAAGATGCTTGATATGATTTCAATCTTCTTGAACTTATAGAGACTTTTTTGTGTTGTAACATGTGGTCTATCTTTGAGAATGTTCCATGTGCACTTGAGAAGAATGTGTATTCTGTTGCTCTGGGATGAAATGTTCTGTAAATGTCAATTACATCCATTAGATCTAGTGAGTAATTTAAGGTCTATGTTTTCTTGTTGATTTTTTGTCTGGATGATCTGTCTAATGATGACAGTGGGGTATTAAAGTCCCCCACTGTGATTGTGTTGCTGTTAATTTCCCCCTTATAGTCCACCAAGAAATTTTTTATATATTTAGGTGCTCCCATATTGGGTGCATATAAGTTTATAAGAGTTATATCTTCCTGTTGGATTGATCCCTTTAGTATTATGTAGTGACCTTCTTTGTCTCTTGTTATAGTCTTTATTTTGAAGTCTATTTTGTCAGAAATAAGTATTGCTACCCCAGCTTTTTATTTTGTTTCCATTTGCCTGGAATATTTTTTTCCATCCCTTCACTTTCAACCTGTGTAAATCTTTTGCTTTGAGGTGGGTCTCTTGTAGACAGCATATATATGGGTCCTGTTTTTTATCCATTCAACTACTCTATGTCTTTTTATTGGAGCATTTATTCTATTTACATTTAAGGTTATTATTGATATATACTTATTTAACACCATTTTTCCCCTTTATGCCTATGTTCCTTTCTCTTAATATTTCTTCTTCTTAAAGCAGTTCTTTTAGCATTTCTTGCAGTGCTGGTTTGGTGGTACTGAACACCTTTAGACTTTTTTTTTTGTCTGGAAATCTCTTTATTTCATCATCTGTTTTGAATGATAGCCTTGCTGGATAGAGCAGTCTTAGTTGCTTCTTTTTAGTCTTTAAAAAGTATGTATTTGTATAATGAGAAATATGGTAATCATAACAACAATCTCAATACTACAGTCATCATTTACTAAATTTCACTATTTGCCAGGCACTGGGCTATGAGATTAATGTATATTAATTTTTATAAGTACTTCTTTATTTTTGGCATTACAAGATGCTCCAGCCCTACCTTATGTTTTCCCTGTCCCAGCCCTAAAATCAGACACTTCTCCAAGCAATGCTTATCCTTTCATTGGAGTTTAATTTCTCTCCCCTTGAGTGCTAGATGAACTTAGTGACTTTCTTTTAATGAACAAAATACATAAACAGAAAAATAGAACTTTACAATAAAGAAGTATAGCAGACATCACCTTAACCAAGTGATCAAGGTTATCATCCATGATAGGTCATTTTGATATCATGTAATCCCTGATATTATGTGATGAGAAGAGCTCTTTATCTCTATGGTACTGTTTCCCAAAATCCATAACCTCAGTCTAATAATGAGAAAATATCTTACAAATGCAAATTGAAGGGCATTCAACTAAATACTTATTACTCTTCAAACATGTAAAGGTCACAAGAGAAAAGAAACACTAAAAAACTTTCACAGATTGAGATGACAACTAAATGGAATGCGATATACTGGTTTGGATTCTAAGACAACAAATGAACATTAATAGAAAACAGGAGAAATCTCAATAAAGCCTAGAGTTAATAGTGTACCAATGTTAATTTTTTAGTTTTGATCATTGTACCATGGTTATATCAGATATTATCAGTAGGAAAACCTGGGCAAAGTGTAGATGGGCATCTTATAAGTTATTTTTGCAACTGGTCAGGAAGCCTATTATTATTTTTTAATAGTTGAAAAACCTTGCAATATTTGTGGTAAATAGAGCTGATTCTAAAATTTGGCAAGTTGACTTTAAAGTTAATTTGAAAATGAAAATAACCTAGAATAACAAAACAACTTTAGAGGAAAAGAACATAGTTAACAAAGTTAGAGCACAAACACTGAAATTGCAAGACTTTTTATGAAGTTAAAGTTATCTTTAACTACCTAAGTGTGGTATTCATATAAGAATAGAAAAATGGGTCAATAGAACAAAATAGACAGCAAGAAACAGACCCACACATACATGTTAAGTACATTTTTGGCAAAAGTTCAAAAGAAATTCAATGGATAAATGATAGTATTTTCAGTAAATGAGAATTAACTGAAAATGGATCAGAGACTTAAATGTAAAACTTAAAACTTTAAAACTTCTGGAAGAAAACAGAATATTTTTGTGATCATGTGCTAGGCAAAGATTTCTTGGCTACAATAACAAAATGACAATTAATACAAAACAACAGATAAATTTTACTTCATCAAAATTATAACTCATTTTCTTTATACAACACTGGTAAAAGAATGGAAAGACAAACTACTGGCTGGCAGAAAATTATTGCAAAGCATATTTGTTAAATAACCCTCAAAACTTAATAACAAGAAAAATATTGACTCAATCTTTTAAATGAACAAAAATTTTGGACAGACATTTCAACAAAGAAAACAGACATGACCAATAAGCACATGAAAAGGTGCTCAACATCATTATTCTCTAGGGAAATGCAGATTAAAACCATAATAAGCCATCAATACACACTTATTAAAATGCTTAAAATTAAGAAGATTGACCTTAATAAGTGTGGCAAGAATATAGAACAAGTGGAATTCTTGTACAATGTTTTTGGAAATTTAAAGTGGTACAACCACTTCTGAAGACAGTTTGTCAATTTCTTAAAATATTAAAAGTTAAACGTACAACTATAATATGCTTCAGCCATTCTACTCCCAGGTATTTATCCAAAAGAAACAAGAGCATGTATTTATATAAAAACTTGTATTTGAATCCTCATAACAAGTTTATTGGTAATAGCCAAACACGAGAAATGACTCAACTGTCCATGTTTATGTGAATGTATAAACAAACTGTGGTGTATCCATATAGTGGAATACTTCTCATAAATAAAAATGAATAAATTGTTGATACACACAACATTTTGATGTATCTCAAAATAATTACATTGAGTTAAAGAAGCCAGACATAAAAAGAGAACATACTATATAATTTCATTTATCCATTATCCAGAAAATGTAAACTAATGTACAGTGACCGAAAGCAGTTTCCTGGGGCTGGGAAGGACTTCATTCCAAAGGGTCCTGTTGAAACTTTGGGGGATGATAGCTATGTTCATTTTCTTCATGGTAGTAATGATTTCACAGGTGTAGACATCATATATGAAATCATACTAAACTGTATACTTTAAATATGTAGTTTATTGTATGCCAATTATGCTTTCATAAACTTGGGGGTTTTTTTTAAAGTAGTATGGGATTTCAAAGCAGATTGGCTCAAGATGGATCATAGTAGTAGGACATTGAGCCTTAACTTTCCCATCCAATGGGTGTAAGAATGATCTGTAGGGGTGAGATATCCTTTTCTAGGATCTATGTTTTCCTTGAAATGATGAGTATGGAAAATCTCCAATTGTTTGTCCAAGTCTGAAATGAATTAATTCCACTGAACCTAAGATTTGGAAGAGCCTTAGTGGTTAGGAAGTTTGCAAATATTGCTCTCTGGAGCACTGGAGTTCCTCTGATTCCCCAGAGTGTATGTGTACATAAGGAAGGTGGTGTTATAGAGGTTGAGAAGTCATAGGAGGTAATGCTCTCTCTTTGATCCTGCTTCAGTTATAGTAACTCCACTCTTATCTGTTTATATATTGAATTTCAGAGTAATAATTTATTTGAAAAAATAAAAGCATTCCACAACTGAAAAAGGAGAAGCACAGGTATAGCTTTAACAATCTACTATGTGACTAATTTTTTTCATTACATCCATTTATGGTAGTTAATGTAGTGTAGCTAAAACATTAGAGAGACTGGGAGGTCCTGCTTCCTATTCCAGTTACAATAGCTCTAGCATGGAACAGGAAAAAAGGACTTATTGAGCAAGAGAGAAGAATGAGAAAGCTAAATGTCTTAATTTTTCATGAGCCAAGGCTTTATTTAGAAGTACATAAAATAATAAATAATAATGATAATAGCAAACTTTTACTGAGCACTTACCATGTGCCAAGCACTGGGCTAATCACTTTATATGTATTAACTAATTAAATCATCACAACTGTCTTACAAGAGCTTTTTTTTTTCTCTTCATGTTTTTATTGATTTCAGAGAGAGGATAGGAGAGGGAGAGAGAGAGAAACATCAATTATGAGAGGGAGTCATTGATCGGCTGCCTCCTGCATGCCCCCTGCTGGGGATCGAGCCTGAAACTCGGGCATGTGCCCTGATCAGGGATTGAACCATGACCTCCTAGTTCATAAGTTGATGCTCAACCACTGAGCCACACTGGCTAGGGAATAAAAGCTATTTTTTATCCTCACTTGCCAGACATGGAAACTGAGGCACATCAGGATTAAGCAATTTGTCCAAGAGCTCAGAGCTTTTAAGTGGTGAAGCCAAGACTACAATCTTTATATGCTTGACTCCAAAGCACATGCTCTTGACCATTACATGATATTGCTCTCTAGATCAACTGTTTTCAACTATATTCTATGGAAGTACTTCATGGATGTGTTGGTGGTGAAGAGGGAGTGTGGAGGGATTGAGACCCCTCACCATCACCATCATCACTTTTTTTTAACCAGAGCAGCTCTTCCTATTTATTTACATATTCACATTCTGTGCAAGATTTATGTTCAAATAAAGTTTTCATTTCTAAAAAATAAATTTAAAGAGGTTTGTAAAGTACCAATAACAGTACAATCTCCTCATGTTACAGATGAAAATACTGAGGACAAAAAGGGAATGCACTTTAACTTTAGCAAAAATAACACAGTAAGTTAGTGGCAGGTCCTGACTCTGTCCAACACTCTTTCCTACATACCACTATTTCAACATGAATTCCAACAATGCCTCATCAAAATTTTAGTAGAATACATGAGTTTTGAAAAAATCAAAGTTGAAAGTAAGTAATGTCTAGAGAGAGACCCTGTTCTAAAATTCAGAGTGAACTCTCCTCCTACAGGAACTAATAGCCATCTCTAACATCCAAATATTCAAGGCAAAAGAGTTTCCCTTGACCACCAGTGGGCACCAGAGTATAGAAAGTATTTAATACTATAATGGCACTTATCATTTTTCTTAATGCAAATCAGGTAGGAGTTTACATAGGAATGGAAATTTAACCTTCTCTCATCAAATGTTTCATAAGCATAATCCTTAAAATGGTAGAGAAGTCAGCCACAACCAACCTTGATTTGAAAAGGACTTGTCAAAGTTCTAATAGAGTCAGGATGTTAGGTTTGGTGCTCATGCTCTCTCTCAAATTTCACTGTCACTTTCTTTGCAGCTCCAGGTCCTGAGATTTTCATCTCAGATGCAGATCTCAGGACTTTGAGGGGGCCTATCAAGCTCCTGAATTGTTATACAAAATTTTGCACATATATGTATATTTCTAGAAAGTAAGTCTTTAGTTTTTATCAGAGTATCAAAGGAGCCCATAACTCTCAAAAGGTTAGGAAACTGGTTTGGACCTTTTCTACAAGTGAAGTGGGCATTAAGCCCTTTGTGATATCAAAGAGAAGTAAGCTGTCTGCATGACCTGAAAGCTCTAGTAGAAGTGAAAACTGAGCCTAGGGCTTTATTTTTCTATCTGCTTGCCTGTTAATCTCCCTCGTTGGGAGCTCAAGGTGAGGTAATGAAGAGAAACAAAAGCTAGATTATTTCATGTGTGTTCTGCTTATATGATGCCAAATAACCTGTTTAGCATAAGCTTTTATCTTTTAACCTGCTTCAGTAACATACACAGGTTAGCTGATACAGTGGAAAACGTATTGGCTCTAGAGATATACAGACCTGGATTCAAATCCAAACTCCACCACTCCAGAAGTTACTTAACTTCTTTGGGCCTCTGTCTCCTCATTTATAAAATGGAACTAATAAAAGCTACTTCATAATGTTGTATAAATTGAAGGGTATAAGGCAAAGTGCATGGTAAATTGAAAAGGCATAATAAATAGTAAAAATTCTTATTTGAAATCACTATAATCACTATAGGCACAGTCTTCCTACTCCTGTTTTTGTTTGTTTGTTTGTTTTTGTTTTTTCACTCCCTCTATTTGTTTCTCTCTGTCCCTGTCCCACTATGTCTATTTATTTTCCTGGTTGGCCCCTTCTCACCTTCTTACATCCCCTCTTTCTTTTACAATTTCTTTCTCCCTTCCTCTCTTTAATATTTATCTTTCTCTCATTCTATATCTGTCCTCCCTGCTATCCACCTGTCAGAAAAGAGGGAAACACAGAGCAACTTGAAAGATTCTAAGACATAAATATTCAAGGGAAAATGGAAGGCATTTGTTACATCAAATTTCAAGGAATACCAGGTCTCATTAGAGAAGTTCTGCATCTTCACCTGAAATCTGACATATAAATATGCAATTACTTCTAAAGTTACCCTGTCCCATTGGATAGCTCAGTCTCAGCCAAAATCAATGTCAGGTTTCCTGTTGTCCTCAGAACTGAAAATAAGTCTGTGGGTGCCATGGAGATTTGAAGTTCTATTCAAGCTCTGGAGCTTTTACTTAAATGAAAGGCCAATATTTACCCCAGGACTTGTTTGCTATCTTAATTAATTAGCATATGGTACAAGCCCTCTTATCAATGCAACAGAGACAAATAAAATGTTGACTGATTTTAAAATCTCCTTTAAATCAGAAAACAATAAAAATGATACATATATCTTAAATTAGATAATTTGTTTTAACTTAAATCATAAATGTACATTCATTTCACAATACTTTTATGTAGGGCCAAGGCTTAGATTTTCATTTTTCTTGTGTAAAACTCACTCATAGTTGTCACCAATGATTTCTAGTTCCAGTTCCCTTAACATGGAGTAAGAACATACAGACACTTGTAAAGTATACTGAGTGAAGAATACTCCTAGATGTTATTTTCTTATTCCCAAATATTTACAGTAGCCGTAGACACATTTGGTTTGACAGCAACATCTTTAGTGACATGAATTTACTGAATTTTTCCAAATAATTTAAGTATTTTAAAAACTTTTATTATTAAATATAGCATACAAATATAATATATGTATAAGATATGGAGAAACATTAAATGAGCATCAATGTACTTACAACCCAGTTTAAGAAATATATCATTACAAATTCCTTTCAAGACCCTCTTGTCAAGAACTGTGAAGGGTCTGAGATTTTACCCTACTTGCAAACTGACAAGTTACCCTGCCAGTTTCATGAATACTGGCAAAAATTGATCTGGTTGTCTAATGTTATGTCCACATGGTCTTGAGTATTGCAGCATTATAATAAAACTGGAAAAATCAACCAGTGCAAATCCTCCAACTTTGTTTTTTTGAACTTGTTTTGGCTACTCTAGGTTTGTTTTGTTTCAATGTAAATTTGAGAATCAGTTTGTCAGTTCCCCCCCCACCCAAAAGAAACCATATACCAGCTTTTTTTTTTTTAATCCTCACCCAAGGATATTTTTTCCATTTCTTTTCAGAGAGAGTGGAAGGGAGAGACAGAGAAACATCGATGTGAGAGAGACACATCAATTGGTTGCCTCCCACATATGCCCTGACTGGGGCCAGGGATCAATCCTGCAACTGAGGTATGTGCCCTTGACTAGAATCTAACCTGAGACCCTTCAGTCTGGGGGTCAATGCTCTAACCACTGAGCCAAACCAGCTAGCACCCATATACGAGCATTTTGATTGAGACTGAATCTGTAGATGAAATTGTAGATGATTAATATTTAATAATATCATATCTTCCTCTTACTCATGAAAACAATATATCTCTGTATTTACTTAAGCCTCCTTTAACTTTTTTCAGCATTTTTTTCATTATACAGGTCTCACACATCTTTTGTCAGATTAATCCCTAAGTATTTAACATATTTAGATGTAACTATTAATGGCATTGTTTTTTCCATTACAATTTCTGAGTGTCTTTGGCATACAAAATATAAATGATTTTTTAAAATTTATTTTTATTGTTGTAAGTATTACAGATGTCCCCATTTTTTCCCCATTGATCTCCCCACCCCACCCCCAGGCTTTCACCACACTATTGCTTGTGTCCATAGGTTATACATATATGCATATAAGTTCTTTGGTTAAACTCTCCCCCCGCCCCCTACCCTCATCTTCCCTCTGAGATTTGTCAGTCATGATCTCACTCATATGTGATCTAATGAACAAAATAAACTGGTGAACAAAATAGCTCCAGAGACATAGAAGCATGGTACAACTGATTTTTGTATGTTGATCTTCTATCCCAACTCTCTGATAAATTCACTTAATTAGCTCTAGTAGCTTTTTTTGTAGATCCTTCAGATTTTCTACAAAGAAGATCATTAAATCTAACAATAATGACAGTCTTAGTTTCAGTCCTTCCTTTCTTATCGGGATTCCTCTTTCTTTCCTTATAGCAATGGATAGATCTATAAGTCTATTGTTGAATATAAGTGGTAAATAACTACATCTTTGCATTGTTCACGATCTCAGGGCAAAAACATTGAATCTTTCACCTTTACATATAATGTTAGCTAATAGTTATTTTTATGCTGGTGCACTTTATCAGGTTAAGAAAGTTTCCTTCTATTCCGAGTTTGCTGAGATTTGTCACAGGAATGGATGGTGGATTTTGTCAAGTGCTTGATCTTTGTCTATTATGATGATCATTTGATTTTTTTCATCTGTTAATATGCTGAATTACATTGATAGACATAATGTTAAGTGACTCTTTAATTTCTTTTGTCATGATTTATTACACTTTTTATATATTGTTGAAGACAATTCACTAAATTTTTGTTCATAATTTTTAAATCTATGTTCATGAAGAATATCAGTCTGTAGTTTTCTTGTGATGCCTGTCTGGTGTTGGTGTCAGGGTAATGCTGGCTTCATAGAATAAATTGGGAAACATTCCCACCATTTCAATTTTCTGGAAGAGTTTATTTAAGATTTCTTCCTTAAATATTTGTTAAAATTTACCAGTGAAACCGGTTGACCCTGTAATTTTCTTTCTAAAAACATCATTTTATTTTTATTAAATTTATTGGGGTAACATTGGTTAATAACATTATATAAGTTTCAGGTGTACAATTTTATAATACAACATCTGTATACTGATTTTCAATTAAAATTTCTTTATTTAATAGGTATCAGACTACTTCTTCTTGAGTGTGTTTTGGTATTTTATATCTTTCAAAGAATTTGTCCAGGTCATCATCTAAGTTGTTGAACTTATTTGCATAAATTATTTTAATATCATTTTAATATCTGTAGAAACTCTTTAATGATGTTGCCTATCTCATTTCTAATATTGATCATTCATGTCTTCTCTGTTTTGTTCAACAGTCTAGCTAGAAGTTTATCAAATATTTTATATTCTCTAAGGACTAGCTTTTGCTTTCAACAAAAAATATATATATTTATAATTTCCATTTTCCTCATTGATTTCTGCTCTGATATTCATGATTTTGTTTTTTTCTGTTTACTTTGCATTTTATTGTCTTTTTTCATAATTTCTTAAGATAGAATCTGAAGTTACTGATTTCAGATCCTTCTTGTTTTCCAATATAGGCATTTAATATTATAAACTTTCAACTAATGCTTTAGCTTCATTCTACAAATTTTGATAGGTTGTGTGTTTTTTCATTTAATTCAAAATACTTTCAAATTTCCTTTTTATTTCTCCTTTGGGCCTTAGAGCATTTGAAAGTGTGTCATTTTCCTTCTCAACAACTGGAGATTCTCTCAATATTATTCTATTATAGATTTCTAATATAATTTCATCATAATCAGATTACATACTTTGTATGACTTGACTCTTTTTAAATTTATAAAGAATTGTCATGTTCCAGAATATGGTCTGCCTTTGTAAAAGTTCAGTATGCACTTGGGGGGAAAAAGTGTATTTTGATGTTTTTAGATGGAATAGTCTACAAAGGTCAATTAAGTAAATTTGTTGATAGTGTTCAAG
This sequence comes from Miniopterus natalensis, assembly GCF_054644295.1. NCBI lineage: Eukaryota > Metazoa > Chordata > Mammalia > Chiroptera > Miniopteridae > Miniopterus > Miniopterus natalensis. The sequence continues at coordinate 21,338,155 of NC_142103.1, forward strand.
TCTTCTACATTCTTACAATTGTTCTATGTACATGTCCTATCAAATATTGAGAATGTTGAATCTCTGACTATAATCATGGATTTATTTATTTACACATGCAGTGTTATCAATCTTTACATCATGTATTTTGAAGCTTTATGTCTTATTCCATTCTGGATACTAAATATAAGTACTGTGTGTTTTTTCTATTGCTACTTTTAATATTTTCTCTTTATCATATCAATGGTTTAAGTGATTAACTATAATATACCTTTGTGTATTACTTATTTGTTACTGTATAAAAAATTACCTCCCAAACTCAAGGTCTTAATGAAACATTTATTATTTCATGGTTTCTGTGCATCAGGAATTAGAATATAGCTTGCTTACATCTGTGGCTCGGGGTCTCCCACCAAGCTACAATGAAGTTGTTGGCTGGGATCACAGTCATCTCAAGGTTCAGTTGGGCCAAGTTCTGATTCCAAGCTCACTTAGTAATTCTTGGAACGATTCATATCCTGTGTGTTGTTAGACTTAGTTCCTCAGTCCCTCACTGGCTGTTGGTCAGCAGGCAGCCTCAGTTCCTTGTCATGTGGGCATCTCCATAAGGCAGCTCACAAAATTGCAGCTGGCTTCATCAATGTGAGCAAGAGTGTGCCAGGAAAATAGAAATCACAGTCATCTGTAACCAAATGTCAGATATGATACCGATAATTTTTTTGTATATTCTATTTATTAGGTCAAGCTCACATTCAAAAGGCTGAGATTGCACAAGGATATGAATTTCAGGAGGTAGAGATCATTAAGGTATGTATCTCAAATGGTTGCTTACCATACTAGGCATAGTTTACTTCATGTTTCTTAGGTTTGGGTTTTGTTGAGCTTCTTGTATAACTTCCTTCAAATTTGAAACTTTGTCATTATTTCTTCAAATTTTTTGCACCTCTTCCTCTCTTTGAGACCCCAATTACATACATATTAGGCTGTTTGAGATTGTTTCAACAGCTCATTAATGCTGTTTCATTTTTGCTATGAGTCTTTTATCAATGTATATTTCATAATGAACAGCTTCTATTGGTGTATCTTCAAGTTCACCAACATTTTCTTCTACAATATCAAGAATTAGCTCAGCCGGGCATGGCTCAGCAGTTGAGCATCAACCTGGGATCCAGGCAATCAGGGTTCGATTCCCAGTCAGGGCACATGCCCCGTTTGCGGGCTCAATCAGTGACTCTCTCATCATTGATGTTTCTGTCTCTTTCTCTCCCTCTCCTTTCCTCTCTCTGAAATCAATAAAGATATATTAAAAAGAAAATTAATACATTCAGTCTACATTTTTCATTTTAGACATTTTAGCTTTCTTCTATAGAAATCAGATTTAGGTATTTTAAAAATATCTTCCATGTCTCTACTTAATAGCTTCCATCTTTCCTCTAGCTTCCAAACATATGGAGCATAGTTATAACTGTTTTAATACCCTTTCTACTCATTCTATCGTCTGTGTCACTTCTGGGTAGTTTCAACCGCTTGGTTTTTCTCATTGTGGGTCTTATTTTACTGTTTCTTTGCAGGCATGATTGATAATCTTGCATTAGATTTCAGATACAGTGAATTTTACCTTTTTGGTTGCTAGAAAGTTTTGTATTCCTATAAATATACTTGAGGGGGTTTTTTCTAGAACATGGTAAAGTTAATTGGAAAATGTTTTATCATGTAGAATCTTGAGTCACATTTTCTTAGGCAGGACCAGATCTGTGGTTTTCTGGCTAAATTTGTCCCACTATTGAAGCAAAGACTTCTAAGTAATCTACCCAGACCTATTAATAATAAGGTTTAAAATTCTGACTGGTGAAAAGTGTAACTATTCCTATTTTCTCTAATCCTTTCATATGGTTCTTTCCCTTGTATAGATAGTTTCATCACATGCATGCCTTTATCAGTACTACCCTAAATATTCAGGGGTGATACTCTACATATATCCATAGGTTTTCCCTCTATATAGCTCTGTCCTCTTCAGTACTTATTCTTATGAAGTCTAATTTTATCTTGCTCCCCAGACTCACAGTTTCATCTCCTCAAATTGCAGAGTTTACTGGCTTTCACCTGGTTTCCTCTCCTTGTACCATGGTTTGAATACTCTCTTTAGGCAGTAATCTAGGGAATCACTTAATTTTTTTCTCTATCTCTCAGGTATTGCCAGCCTTCCTTTACTGATATGCAACATCTTGAAAATCATTGTTTTATATGTTTTGCTCAGGTTTTTTGGTTATTTTAGATAGAAGGGAAAATCAAGTCCTTGTTACTCCATCTTGGCCATAAGCAGAAGTCTCTGGGTGTTGAATATTGTCAAATGTTTTTACAGTATTTAATAAAATGATTCTATATGATTTTTATCCTTAATCTATTTGTGTTTTTAATGACATATTTTGATTTTTGAATGGGAAATAAATCTTGCAATACTGGGATGAAAATAAACTATGAAGCACTATCTTTTTTTATGTATTGTTAGATTCTATTTGCTAAAATTTTGTTAAGGATTTTTCTGTCTGTGTTCATGAGGTATATTGGCTTATAGTTTCTTTGTCTTTTAATTTATTTTTATTATCTTTATAACAGGGAAATTCTTGCTTTATAAAATGTGCTGTGAAATACTCCCTCCTCCTCTATTTCTAAGTGAGTTTGTGTATGCTTGATATGATTTTTCTTAAAATTTTGGTAGAACTCACCAATCAATTCACTTGAAATTGGTATTTTCTTTGACCAAAGATTTTTATTTATAAATTAAATATCTTTAGTTGATATAGAGGCATTTAGATTTTCTATTTCTTCCATAGTCAGTTTTTATTCACATAGTTTTAAACTTTAGTGACAGCATTTTTTAATTCTAAAAAATATATTTAATTATAATTTAAACCTGTTGATTTATTTTATACATTCCTGTTCTCTAGAGATATTTTAAACTCATTGCTTATTTGCATAAACATATAAGACAGTTTTATTATAAACATAATTTTAAAAATAAAATGTATTTTATAAATCCAATATCTAAGCCTTTTGGAGGTACTACTGTCTTTTGTGTCTGTTGGTTATCATTCTTGGTGTCCTGCTACATTTTGTGCATAGTAATATATGTAATAGTGATGAGGATGATAGGAACATCATACAAAGCACTTCTAAATCCCTTGGAATTCCCTAGATGATAGGAGCATTTTTTTGTTTTAATTAGGAGACACTTGGTAGGCTCCCAGATGTTGTCACCAGAAAGATCAAACCATGATTAGAAGCTTGAACCTTTCAGCTCTATCCTCTGAGGAGAGGAGAAGGACTGGAGATTGAGTTAATAATTGATCGTGCCACCACGATGAATTCTCCATAAAAATATCTAAACTATAGGGTGTGGAGAGCTTGTGGGTTAGTGAACATATCCACATGCCAAGAATATGGTGCAGCAAAAGTCTATGAAGACAGATACTGCTGCCCTCAGGATCCTTCCAGACCTTATACTATGTATGTACATTTTCATCTAGCTGTCCATCTGTATCTTTTATAATATCCATTGTAATAAATAAGCTATGTTTCACTGAGTCTTACAAGCCATTACAGCAAATTGTCAAAACTAAGGAGGGTTGTATGAGCATCCCCAACATTGTAGCCAAGTCAAACAGAAGTATGGTATCCTAGGGACCTATTACTTTCCAATGGCATCTGAAGTGAGGGCAGTCTTGTAGAAGTGAATATGTGAAGTCTGATACAAAATCTGGGTAATTAGTGTCAGGACTGAATTATTATAGGGCATCCACCTAGCGTCCAGAGAATTGGAAAATTGGTTAGTATGTATTGGGAAGGGGATGACCATGTATTTGGTGTCAAAAGTATCGTAAGTAGAGAAACAGTTTTCCTTGAACATGAAAGGCAGCAAGTACTTTTATGATCAACAGATGAACACTAATACACATTAGAGCTGGTACTGTTGTTCTTTGAGTTTAAAGGTGACACATAAGAGACCATAAAAGATTTTTCCAAAATCTTTTCCCTGGCTGGCTTTCTTTCCCATTCCAAACAACAGGTGTTTTAAGCTTGGACAACCCTCTATAGGTCTTTTACCCATCATAGTCAAACTCACCATAGTCTTTATCAGAGGAAAAAAAAGTGCTACTAAGTGTGAACTCCATCAAATTCCCTGCCTTAATACTCTAATATTTCTAATAATGTCACCCATCTTTTTCTCCTCTCATATTTCAGAGGTAGTTTTCCCACTCCAATTTATGGCTAACTGTTCTTGGCCAGTAATACTCCCTGTCTAAAGGCTTACAGGTTGTCATGTCCAAGCCAACTCCTTCACATATCTATACTTTCATTATTACTTACTGTGATTATAACAATGGCCTCCACCTCTACATAGGAGTGTACTCTCTCCCACATCCATCAGAGCTCTATAAATGCTCCCATCTCTATCCTGTGCCTCTCTTCCAGATCTTTCCCTTCAGTCTACAGTCATATTTTTTCTATTAAAAATCCACATGCTTTCACTATGCCTATTCCTATAACTAAAATCTTATCTCTCTGCCTTCCCTTGACTACCAAACTTGTTGAAAAAATTATCTGTGCACACTTTCTTTATTTCTTCAACTCCCATTCATTCATTTAGTAAAATGTATTGATTGCTTGTTGATTTTATCAAACATCAGAAATTATGTTAAATATAAAAAATAAAAATAGATTTAAAAATATATATATATATTTTAAAAATACCCATAATCTCATCACCCAGAGACAAATATTCTTGATAATTTGATGCCTATCTTTTTCCTTTTCATTTCTATACATGCAATATATGCATATTTGTTGTGGTAGCCAGCCTCCAAGATGGCTCTCAATGATTGTCACTTCCTGGTATTCTCACCCTTGTGTAGTTCCCTCCCACATTCTAACAGAGTTGGTCTGCATGACAAATATCAGATGACAGAGTGACGATATGATACTTCTGCAATAATGTTATAGAAGTATGTGGCTTCCTTCTATGCCTCTGTTTCTACTCTTTTTGATCCCTTGTTCTGGGGGAAGATAGCTGTCATGTCATGAGGACACAACAGCCAGGGAGAAAGGAACAGGTATTCCAACAACTATGTGAGTGAATTTGGAAGAAGCTTCTGCAATACTAGTCAAGCCTTGATATGACCACAGCCTGACCAACATCTTGTCAACAAAGGTCTGAAGAACTCTGAGCCAGAACCACCCAGGTAAGCCACTCCTAGATTCCTGGCCCTCAAAAGCTTTATAATATAATAAATGTTTGCTGTTTGGAAGCTGTTAAGTTTTGGTGTAATAAGCAGCAATAGATAATAGATGTAATAATGTTCTGGAACCAGCTTCTACCAAGAAAATATATCCATATATGACAATCTTACCTAAATTCACAGTGATATTTTTGCTCCTTCATTTACGTTACAATAGAAAAGGTGTCTCCTTTCTCTCTAAAGCTAATCTTGCCCCCTTTTTGGGGACCCCACTATATTATCTCCTTTCTCCTTCTGATTTTTCCTATTTGTCCCTTCCTGTCAACATTTGAACATCTCAAAGGCTCTCATATCTTAAAAATAATCAAAGGAAGCCAATCACTTGACCCCGTATATTCTACCAACTAGTCTCTTCTTTCATTTCCTCTTTTCTGACAAATCTCACTCTTCAGTCCAGTGCATTCTAACTAAAATCAAGGAATCCATGACTATCAGGTCATTAACCCCCATGATCAATCACTTTTTGTCCTTAGTAGCATCAGATAATGTGGATTGCTCCCTCTTTAAACATTTATTCCTTGGCCACATTACTCAACTTCTATTGGAACATCACACTATTCTGATTTTTCTCCTATCTCTCTAGTACTTTCAATCTCCTTTGTTGGCCTTTACTTCATTGCCTGATCTATAAAGAGTGGACTCCAAGGCTCAGCCCTCTGCCTTCCTCAATTAATACTTAGGTGATATCACTGAATCACATGACACTAAAAACCATCTATATGCTGAAAAATTCCAAATCTTGTTACCAACCTTGACATCTTTTTTGAGCTCCAGATTTGCATGACTAACTCTCTCTAACATCTTCCCTCAAATGCCTCACAGGCATTTTAAACTCTTCCAATTCTACCTGAACTCATATTACTCTCCTCAACTATGCATATTCTTTAGTTTTGCCATTTTAGTAAAATAGTATCACGATTCACCTACTTGTTCAAGCCAGAAACTTTAGAGTTATTTTTGGCACATCCTTCTTCCTCACCCACCATGATCAATCCATCAGCAACTCTTGTCGATTATATTTCCTGGCTATCTCATCATTCTGTCTGCTTCTCTACATCCTGACTGTGACTGCCTTATTCTAGGCCACCATTATTTCTTTTCTATATCATTTCAATATCTTACTAATTAGTCTTCCTGCCTCTAGATTTCTTCCCTTCTAACCCATTCTCCATAGATAGAGTGATCCTTCTAACTAACATAGATTGCTGGTCATGTGACAGCATGATGGAACTGGACATTATTATGCTAAGTGAAATAAGTCAGTCAGAGAAAGACAATAGCATATGATCTCACTTATATATGAAATCTAATAAACAAAATAAACTGATGAACAAAATAGAAACAGAGGCATAAAATCATGGAACAGACTGACAGCTGTCAGAGGGGAGGACTGTTGGGGGGCTGAAGAAAGAATGTTACACATAACACATAGGCATGGACAACAGTACGGTGATAGCCAGAAAGAAAGGAGGTGGGGGCTAGGTGGAGGTGGGCCAAAGGAGGGAAAATGGGAATGGAAACAGACATTGCTTGGGGCAATGGATGCACAATGCAGTGTGCAGATGATGTTTTCTTGAGTTGTACACTGGAAACCTGTATGATTTTGTGAATCAATGTCTCCCCAATAAATCCAATAAAAAGTAAAAATAAAAATCATACATTAAAAAAATGGGCAGAGGGCCTGAACAGACAACTTTCCCAAGAAGACAAACAAAAACCCACAGGTATATAAAAAGATAATCAACTTTACTAGTTATTAGGGAAATGTACATCAAAACTAAAATGTGATACCACTTCACATTTGTTAGAGTGGCCATTATCAACAAGTCAGGTAATAACAAGTGTGGTGAAGGGCTTGGGGTGTGGCAAGAGCCAGGTGGAGGGGAGAATGGGGGGAAAATGGAGGACATATGTAATACTCTCAACAATAAAAATAAATTAATAAATTAAAAAAAAACATGGCAAGAAAGCAGCTGCTGGCAAACCAGGAAGACATAGAATCTGCTGGCATCTTGATTTTGGAAATCCCAACCTCATGATTGTGACAAATCAATGGTTATTATTTAAGCCACCCAATCTATGGCATTCTGTTATAACAGCCTCAACTGAGTAAGATAGTATAGATAAATGATACACAGATGATACATATATACATACATACATACATACATATTTAAATAGATCTCTCTCTCTCTCTCTCTATATATATATATATATATACATATATATATATATATCCATAAATGGAATATTAGTCATTAAAAGGAGTGAAGTACTGATATATGCTACAACATAGAAAAGCTTTGAAAACATTATACTAAGCAAACAAGCCAGGCAGAGAGGACACATATTATATGATTTCATTTATATGAAATATCTAGAATAGCTGGAAATATAGAGAAAAAAAGCAAATTCATTGTTTCAGTGGCTAGGGGAGGGAGGAATGTGGAGTTAGATTAATGGGTATAGGGTCTCCTTTTTGGGGTGATGACAATGTTTTGAAACTAGATTGAGATCAATGTTGTGCAACATGCGAACATACTAAATGCCACTGAGTTGTACAGTTTAAGATGGTTGTGTTATGTGTGTCACCTCAATACAAAAAAAGGAAGAAAAGGAGAAGAAAGAAAATTATCACTTGTTGAGCTATTGCTGTAGATTAAGCTCTCTGCCGAGGTTATGTATTATCCATTTAAATCCACTAACCAACTATGTAAGTCATAATCCCCATTTTAGAGATGAGCAAATAGAGATTCGCATAACTTAATTTTTCACAACTAATAAGACATGGAGCTGGAAATCCAACCCAAGTCTGCCTGACTCCAAAGCCTGAACTCTCTACAACCCCTTCATCAAGAGCCTTCTATAGCTAGCCCCTCATTACTGTGTCCATAAGGATCTGTGTCATTTAATCAAGAATAAAGCACAGCTCATAATATTCTACACCAACAAACCCTCCAGAGAAAAATATTCAAATTAAAATTTCATTTTTGTATGAATATCTCCCTGAATTTAAAAATAAAATTGTCTATTGTTCAGACTGACAGCTGTCAGAGGGGAAGGGGGGGACTGGATGAAAGAAGATGAATGGATTAGCCAAAGAACATATATGTATAACCATAGACACAAACAACAGTGTGGTGATGGCCAGAGGGAAGGGGGCAGTAGATGGGTAGACATGGGCAAAGGGTCTGGAGGGATGGGGACATCTGTATTAATGTCAATAGTAAAAATAAAGTAAAAAAAATAAAATAAATAAAATTGTCTATTCTTGAAAAGGCAGGAGAAGCAAACTTTCTCTGTTCTGTTCCCAGCTTCCACAGATTTACAACTCCTACCTGTAATTGGGGTGATTTCAGGGGCCTCAGGAAGTCTTTATTCCAAAAAAAAAATACCTGTCTTCTCATGCTTTAACTCTCTTTATTAAGGAGCTAGAGCATTTTTTTCCCCACAGTTGGAAAAAAAGCTGAAGACAGAGCTACTACTGGGAGAGGGAACACATTGGTATTTTGATTAGGGCAGATTACATCATTCCACAAGGGCAGATGATAATACTCTGAGGGGGGGTAAGGCAGAATAAAAGAAAAAACCTGCCCTTCCTGAGGCCACACTGTCTGTCACAGAGCAGCAAACTTTGATTGGAGTCTTGTCTCTGTCACTATCATGGAACGTCAGGCCAGGACCTTCTCACTGGCCCAATGTTCTGTGATATTCTGTGATTCTTTGTAAATGTGCTCAGGGTCAGCCCTATTTGCATTCCTATTAATGGTAAGAAAAGCAAAGTCTTTAGCTAATCCACGAAGTGTGGTTTTGTTTACACTTCTTTTATTAAGATTATTCACTATTTAAGGCCTTATGCCTTGGTTACAAGGATCCTGTCGTGACATAAGAATTTAAACCTACTTTTCAAATGTGAATTATATTTTCAATTAAAGCCATTCATGGTTCCAATTCAGGCAAATTTTTTATTTAAATAAATAATTAGCCTTGGCAAGAGAATCATAATTTATGAACATACAGTTTGAATGTTCTGATTGTTGGTCCCTGTGTTTGTCTTTACAAGTGACATGTTTCTGTATTTATGCATGGCATTGGGCTAGGAGTTATTCAAAACAAGTGACACTGATGTAGGTCTGACTCACTGGAAACTTATTTTCTAAGGCAGGAGCTTACTCACCTATTTTGAACAGATATCCCACACATCCCCTGCATTTCCCTTTGCTGAATTTCTAATCAGGATCTTACAATGCATATTACTGTTGTTTGACTTCCTGGGGCAGAGATATCGCTGAGTGTTAAAAACCCAAATCACACCCATTTTTTCAACACTCCACAGCAATGATTTTCAAACTTTTTCATCTCATGGAACACATAAACTAATTAGAGTGGAACCTCAGTTCTTGAACTTAATTTGTTCCGGAAAGCTGTTTGAGAAGTGATTTGTTCGAAAACTGAATCATTTTTCCCCCATTAGAAATTATGTAAATTGAATTAATCCATTCCAGACCCCCAAAAGCAAAAACACACAAAAACATTCACAGCACAATTTCCTGGGATGTTAACAATATGAGGTTTAGCAGTAAACTGACTCATATTCATACATTCTCTCCTTTGTTTGTCACCTGAGAGACAAGTGACTGATCATACAGGTATCAGCATGAAAGGGTTGTTGGGTCGAAAACCAAAGTTTTTTGTTCTACAACCGAGATACTTTTTCCATGAACAAATTGGTCAAGAATCAAATTGTTCAAGATGGGAGATGTTCTAGAACTAAGTTTGACTGCACTAAAAATCCACAGCACACCAAAATATATGTTACATTTTTTGCCAATCTGACCAAAAAACAAAAACAGGTATAATTTTGATTCATTCACACTGAATGGCTATTGTTGTGTGGGCTATTGTCCATTTTCTTACTTGACAATCTAACGGAAAAAGAGGTCAGTATCTCTGACTAAATAGTCAGTTATTGCATGTTTTATTTTATTTTTATTGAATCTTTTGAGGTAACATTAGTTAATAAAATCATATAGATTTCAAGTGTACAATTCTATGATACATCATCTATATATTGTATTGTGTGTTCACCACCCCAAGTCAAGTCTCCTTCTGATGCTGTTGTTATAACCTGGTTATTATTTAACAGGAAAGGAGGAAAAGGAAGGCTAAATAACATAGGCATGCCATTTATACAGCTTTGCCAAAAAGCTGCATTTAACACTCTCCATGTCCCTTCCCCACTGATCCCTGGGGGAAGGGACTGGACAAAGACAGTTTTAGATGCATGCCTAGTAAGTTCTGAGTGACTTGAAAAAGTCTGTCAGCCATATCTGGGAGCCAGTCAGTGGCCAGAATGGGTGTGGCCATTGCAAGCTGGAGAGAAACCTGAATATTTAAACTTCTAAACAAAGAACCTTGCTCTCTTGGTTCCAGGGTGCTGGGCTCCTGGGACTCCTCTTGCAGGGAGCTGTATTTCCCTGGGCCCACATGGCTCATGGCCATGGTATGACTCCACAGTGGACTATTGGACTTTAATTCACTTGGATGCTGAACTACACTTGTCTGCAACAAGGAACAGAATCTCTGGACATTGGCCTTGCTTTTGACTTTGCTGAACTCCCAACTGCCCCTCTATTAGGATTGGCTTAAGGGAAATGGGACATTGGAAACTGAGGAATGTAACTCTACGCCAATAAAATCTTCTACCACCTCTCATTCTCCTGTGGGGGCTTCTGAAAATTCTTATTTCAGCGGTATCCCCAAGAATCTCCACCTCACTCCCACAAGCGATGGTGGAGTTTGATTATTTGGTAACACTTTCATCACCATTTATCTCCCCATACTCTCTCTTATCACCCTTTTCCCTCTGGTAATCACCATACTGTTGTCTGTGTCTATGAGCTTTCTTTTGTTTTTTTCCTTAATCCCTTCACCTTTTTCACCCAGCCCTGCAACCTCCCTCCCATCCAAGAGCTGTCAGTCTGTTCTCTTTCTATGAGTCTGTTTCTATTTTATTAGCTTATTTTGTTCATTAGAGTCCACATATGAATGAAATCATATGGTACTTGTCTTTCTCTGACTGGCATATTTCACTTAGCATAGTGCTCTCCTGCTCAATCCATGCTGTTGCAAAGGGTAAGATTTCCTTCTTTTTTATCACTGAGTAGTATTGCATTGTGTAAATGTACCACAGCTTTTTTATCCACTTATCTACTGATGAACACTTGGGCTGCTTACAAAATGGCAATTGTGAATAATGCTGCAAGGAACATACGGGTGAATATATTCTTTCAAATTAGTGTTTCAGGTTTCTTTGAATATATTCCCAGAAGTGAAATTGCTGGGCCATAAGGTAGTTCCATTTTTAATTTTTGAGGTAACTCCATACAGCTTTCTACAGTGGCTGCACAAATCTGTATCTTCACCAACAGTCTATGAGTGTTTTCCTTTCTTCTCATCCTGGCCAACACTTGTTTTTTGTTGATTTCTTGATGATATTCATTCTGACAGATGTGAGATGATATCTCACTATGGTTTTAATTTGCATCTCTCTGATGATTAGTGATGTTGATCATCCTTTCATATGACTATTGGCCATCTGTATGTACTTTGGAGAAGTGTCTAATCTGAAGAGACAGATTACAACTAGTGAAATTGAAGCAGTAATAAAAAGTAAAAACTCCCCAAAACCAAAAATTCTGGACCAGTTGGCTTCACTGGTGAATTTTACCAAACATTTTAAGAAGAACTAACGCCTATCCTTCTCAAAATAATCCAAACATTTTGAGAGGAGGGAAGACTCTTACGCTCATTTTATGAGGCCAGCATTCTCTTAATTCCAAAATCAGATGAAGACACTACAAAGAAAGAAAATTATAGGCCAGTGCCTCTGATGAACATAAATGCTAAAATCCTCAACAAAATATTAGGAAATCAGATCCAGCTATATATTAAAAAGATCATATACCATGATCAAGTGGGATTTATTTTGGGGATGTAAGGTTGGTACAATATCTACAAATCAATAAACATGATACATCACATAAACAAAATGAAGGATAAAAACCACATGATCATATCAATTGATGCATAAAAAGCATTTGATAAAATCCAGCACCCATTTATGATAAAAACTCTCAGCAAAGTGGGAATAGAGGGATCATACCTCAATGAAATAAAGGCCATATATGACAAACCCACAGCCAACATCATACTCAATGTGCAAAATCTAAATGTGTTTCCTTTAAGATCAGCAACAAGACAGGTATATTTACTTTCACCACTCTTATACAACATATGTACTGGAAGTCCTAGCCACAGCGATCAGACAAGAAGAAGAAATAAAAGGCATTCATATTGGAAAGGAAGAAGTAAAACAGTCATTATTTGCAGATGATATGACACTGTATACAGAGAGCCCTAAAAAATTCATCAAAAAACTACTAGAAATGATAAATGAATTCAGTAAAGTAGCAGGACACAAAGTAAATATTTAGAAGTCAGTTCCATTTTTATACATCAACAATGAACTATCAGAAAAGGAAACTTAGAAAACAATCCCATTTCCAATTGCTTCAAAAAATACCTAGGAATAAATTTAACCAATGATGTAAAAGACCTGTACTCAGAAAATTAGAAGACAGTGGGGAAATAAATTGAAGAAGATACAAATAAGAGGAAACATATACTGTGTTCATGGATAGGAAGAATTAACATCATTAAAATGCCCTTACTACTCAAAGAAATCTATATATTCAATGTTATTCCTATCAATATACCAGTGCATATTTCACAGAACTAGAAAAAAATATTCCAAAAGTGTTCAGGGAACCACAAAGACCCCAAATAGCCACAGCTGTCTTGAGAAAGAAAAACAAAGTAGAGGAATCACACTACCTGATATCAAACTATACTACAAGGCTATAGTAATCAAAACAGCATGTACTGGCAAAATAACCCAGACATATACATCAATGGACCAGAATGAAGAGCCCAGAAAGAAACCATGCCTTTATGGTCAAATTATATTGAACAAAGGAGAACAATACACAATAAAGCAAAGGTAAGCTATTCAATAAATGGTGTTGGGGAAATTGAACAGATACATGCAAAAAAGTGAAACTAGACCACCTTCTTACAGCGTACACAAGAGTAAACTCAAAATGGATTAAAGGCTTAAATGTTAGACTCAAAACCATAAAAATCCTAGAAGAAAACATAGGCAGTAAAATCTCTGATATTTCTCATAACAGTATTTTTTCTGATATATCCTATTGAGTAAGGGAAGCAAAAGAAAAATAAACAAATAGGACTACATCAAACTAAAAAGTTTTTGCACAGCAAAGGAAACCATCAAAAAAATGAGAAGACAAATTGCTGAATGAGAGAACATATTCCCCAAAATATCTGATAATGGTTAATATCCAAAATTTATATGGAACTTATAAAACTCAACAGAAAAAACAACAACAACAAACAATTCAATTAAGGTATTGCATGTTTTAAAAATTCTTGTGGTACACCGGTTGAAATCTTTACTCCACAGTATTTGAAGAATCATTTCTTCCATTCCATTCCATTCCATTCCATTCCATTCCATTCCATTCCATTCCATTCCATTCCATTCCATTCCATTCCATTCCATTTTGTTTGCCTTAGCTATTGTCAAGTATTTCTCTAACAAGAAGGTAACTAGAAGCCTTTTCCTTTATAAATAAAAATTTACCTTCAAACTTCTCAATATGTTAAAGACTTTGTGGTCTTTTCAATGTTGGATACATTGTTATGGCATAAGTACCAGTTATAGGGAAGTCACAAAAAATTCAACAGGGGCTGTGGTAATTAGCAAGACAAACAACAATCTCCCTAAAGCAGGATATTAAAGAATAAGTCACTGTTTGGGGACAAAGGGGAAATAAAAGAAGGACAAAGCTAGGATGGATTCAATTCAGAACCTAGTTATCCATGAAGATCTGTAACCTTTCCTCTTTGGGGACATAAAAGTTGATAGTGTCTTAGTATATTGAAGGCTGGGATTATGCCTTTAGTTTTGCTATAATCAATACCCTACTCCCAGTGAGTGCTCAACAAAAGTTAGATGGTGATGAGGAGCTGGCAATAATGAATTCAATCATTTGTAAAATTTATTAATTCATGAGGATTCCTTTTTATGTTGTTTCCTCTCAAAATATATCCCACATCTTCTAAGATTCTGTTTAATACATATTATGAACATGCCATATATGTAGAATTATGGTAAAATATTGTCTTTGAAATGTAACACTACCTTAAATGGCAGTGGTTCTCAAAGGAGAAGATGTCCTATAGCGAACATTTGGCAATATCTGGAGACATTTTGTTGACACAAGATGGGAGTTGTTATTGGCATCTATTGGATAGAGGCCAGGGATGCTGATAAACATCCTACAGTGCACAGGAAGTCCCCTACAATAAAGAATCATCTGCCCCAAAATGTCCATAGTATCCAGGTTGAGAAACCCTGCTAATGGGGAAAAGAAAATGCCTTTAATGTTTGGGTTCCTCATATCAATCCCTCTTTGCCTATGTGATACTACACTATAATCCAGCCTATATATTCCTCTTACTACTATAGTAAAGGCTATAAGAAGAGTAAAGAGATTGTCCCTGAATTTTTAAGTCTCAATTACATTTTGACAGTCATATTTAGATGGTGTTTGAATAGACCAAGCCATGTGAGTAAACCTTGCCTAGAAGCCAGGTAGATCTGGGCTTAAATTATTCATAGTCACTTCCATTTTTCACTTTGAACCACTTTTGCAGATGTGGCCTCTGGTTGCAAACTCCCCCGGGAGATTTCAAACACACATATACTCACAGCCACCAGGTAGAAAACCTGAATATTTCCATATCCACAGAGAAGATGAGCCACTCTGCAATAGCAGAGGCAAACTAGGCAATTCTGGGCTCCTGTCCAAATCAGCTTCTTAATTGCACTAGATCCTCCAGTAGGTTTGTCCGGGAATTTGTATAGCAATACCTGACATTTGCATGGTGCTTTTAACTTTGGAAAGGGTTTTCCTTTTTATATCCTTGATCTCCTGAAGAGGTTTGCAGAGTAGGGAAGAAGCAGGTAGAAAATTTTGGGTCTCATCCACAATGTACTGGGAAAGCACCCAAATTCAAAACATCCATAATCCTCATATGTTAAAGACAACTGCATTGTATATAGGGCCTTTGAAGGAGACAGCTCACAAAAATAGGGCTTTCCTTCTCCCTCTGCACTACTCCTGCTTGTGTCCAAGGTTTGGAAAAGAAACCTTAGTTGGACTGCAGTTTGGTCAGAGAAAAGAACATGCACCGAAGTCTTGTCCTAAGCCACATATCCTATTCACCCTTCATACCAAAGGAGGGGCCAGCTTAATCATATCATAGACCTCTTTTGTTTGGGAGGCTGTACATTTGAGGTTGCTGGCCACAGTTGAAACTGCCTTTGAATGGGAAAAAAGCAGATAAATTCCAGAATCTAGTGTGTGTGTTTTTTTCACCCACATCATTGGCCAGTCTTTACAAACACTTCCTGAAGTGTTTAACAGTATAGAAGAGAGGCTCCAAACTCACCCCTGACAGCCCTCCCCGCCCCCTCCCTGCCACACACACACGGAAACACAAACTCTTCAATCCCTCAAAGCAGTACCTTTTTCCAATGCCTTGCTCCCATACAAAAGCTCAATATTTTCCAGAACATTGGACCACCTCAGGGCTAAGGGGCCTGAGAACAACAGAAAAACTTCTCTTGCTTGGTGTCTGGAGGGGATTTCCCAAGGTAGCCTAGGAGCATTGCTAGCACAGCCACTAAACATAACTATGCCAGCTTCACCCTTCACCGGGAAGGGAATGGGAATCTTGGGCCACATAAGCAGGAGAGACAGCTCTGGCTCTTTCTGGAGCTCTACTTAGGCTCCCAATGTGTGCTCAGGGGCTTAAGGCAACAAGGGAGCTTTCCCTCAGCTCAGGGTTGTTCTGAGAATGGGTAGGGAAAAGGTTTCAGGTACCAGCCCAGAGTCCAGAAATGCAGATCCTCCCACCCACCCCCTTTCCAGAGAGACGTAATGAGGGAGATAAAAGACAAAGCAGAGCTTTGGGGCTGTGTGACCAGGTCAAGAGATGCTGCCAACTAGCGGATCTAAGCGCCAGGGTTACAGGTAGAAATCTCAGGCTTGTGGTGGGGGAGGGGCCATTCAATCAGTTTCAGGAGGGTTCCTGAGGGTCGGCATACTGAGTTACAGAGTATAGGGTGAGAGGTGTCTCACATGGCACCAAGATCAGAGTGCCCAAGGGTCCGGTGACAGCTCTGCCCCCCACCCCCCCATGCCACACACACACAGACGCCACTGCCACCACTAAGCAAGTTACTCCTTCATCCTACTATACCACTATCCGTCCTCACTCCCTTTCAATCTCAGCTGGATCCGGGGAGACCAACCCCATGGGTAAGAGGGGCAGGGATGGAAGAATTAGGCTGCACTTCTGGGTTGCCTGCACTGGGTTACACTTAGATCCATCAGGGATCGAAGCCCGCCCAGGAGGATCCCAAGTCTGTCCCCAGCGACTCAGGGTCCCTCTGTCCCGCTGTCCTGTCCACCTGCCACTCCCCCGCTATCCCGCTGGCTCAACTTGCCTTGCCGAGGGATGAATGTGGCTGCTGCCACCTGCCCCGAGCCCATAATGAAGGGACAGGTGGGGGGCACTGTCCAAAGCAGGGGACATTCAGAGCAATGGGCAAAAAGAGACTCTGCAAGCCAGGCACCTGGAGGCGCTCCGGTCCCTTCAACCCACACCCGCGTTCAGCGCCCCAGTCTCTGCCACCACCCGGGGGGAGGCCCAGGGAGAGCAAACGAATGAAACAGAAAATTCCGTACCGAGGGGGGAGAGATGAGACGGTGGGACAGGGCAGCTGGGGCTGACTTGGGGTTGCGGCTGCGGCTTCCTTCCACCCCTGGCCACCGAGCTGCAGAGAAGGCAGGAGCTGCTGCCCCTGCAGGCTGCCCTGTCCTCCCTCTTTCCCTACCCGAGCCCTGCCTCTCCCGCCCCGCCCCACCCGCCCCTGCTGAGAGCGGGCTGTGAGGCACCAGCTTAGGATGGGGGGAGGTGAGAGGTGCTTTCACCAGCCTCGCAGTCTCCCCCTCCCTCCTCTCTCTCACACACGTACACACACACACACACACACACACACACACACACACACACACACAAACTGCGACGGGTTCTCCGCAGCTCACAGCCACCCAAAGCGAGGAAGAAAGAACAGGAGCTGAGATAAGCAAGAAGCATATAGAGGGAAAAGGGAAGAGCTCAGGGTTGGACATTTTTGGAGCTAGGGGTGGGGAGGAAAAAGGGAGCGTGCCTCCTTGATTTCCCCTCCCCTCTCTGCTTTTCTCTCCCCTTCCCTGTATATAGCATTTTCCTGAAGCAGCCGCAAAAGCGGACAGAAACCTACTCTGAAACGGTTTTGAGGGGCGGCTGGGGCTCCCAACAGCTGCTACCTAGTAGCTGGGGCTTGAGTGTGCATTTGTGTATGTAAGAGTGTGAAGAGTGTGAATGCGGTCCTTCTCTCTCTCTCTCTCTCTCTCTCTCTCTCTCTCTCTCTCTCTCTCTTCCTCCCTCCCTCCCAGTGTCCGCTATCCCTGTCAATTTCCCGGTGTCAGTTTCTGCTTTTCCTGGTATTGTGTGGTTGATTGCCTGAAGGGAGCCGGGCATTTGAAGGGGCCTGAGTTGTCTCAGAGCCAGGAGAAGCTAGTGAGAGGTAGAGCAAAGAGTTTCAGGGCTCTGATGAAGGCAAAAGGTGAGAAGGGCCGGCCAACAAAAGGGAAGTTTGAAGATAATTGAGGAGCAAAGAGAGAAACCAACGTAGGAGCCAGCACTTGCCTCCCTCACAGCACTCCTCCCCTTTCGCTGTGCTCAGCATCCTACAGCCCAGCAGCTTGGAGGCCCAGCGCTGTCCCAGGCGGCTGTTTGCACTCCGCGGGTGACAAGTCCTGTAAGGTGGCTGCACTGAAAGCCCTGGCTCAGGGATACCAGACGACGCAGATCTGAATAAATCACTTGACCAGGGGTAAGTGGACAGGCGGCCCTGTGCCCTCTGCTTTGCTGCAGGAACGCTTCCAAGGGGTGGAAACGTGCGGGTTGAGAGAAGGTGTGGAGATAGGGATGCTGAGGGTTGGCAAACACTGGCCGGCTGTTTGTGGGCTGGGGTGGTGAGGAGCAGAGCAAAGCCAGCAACAGATAGTTTTTGGACATGGGGTAGAGATGTAGTAGGAGGAAGCTCTAGGGGCATTAAGATAATGTGGCTCTTGGAAATAACCAAAACATCATTTTCACTTGGGATGTTGTCCTAAACCAGAGCTTTGCCCTACCTTTGTACAGTTATCTGCTCCGTTCCTGGGTAGGTATTAAGCTCCCCAGGAACCTACTCATAGGCCTCTTTAAAATCAGCCTGGGCGGTGGGTATGGCAATAAGGGCACTGGCCCTTTTGCCAAAAGCCCCTTTACGATGCAGAGGGTGAGTTCCTGAGGGTTCAGGGACAAGAAGAAGGAACTTCTTTCTGTTTTGTATTCTTCAAACTTAGGAAATGGCCAGATTCATCTTCCTGGCTTCTTTAACCGAAATAGGAAATGCAGATTGGGGGGCATCAGTCATATCTCTGCTCTAAAGTGGACACCCTCTTCCCAGCAAGCACACACACTGACTTGGAACAGTCATGTTCACCCCCCCCCCCACACACACACACACACACAGGCACTGAGCTGTATTCACAGATTCTGATCTTTCTTCCTGGTTTCTAAGAATGAGACTGGGAGGACTTATTCTGCATTTCCAACCTGGGCTCTTCTGGCCATAGTCAGGTGCATGGTAATGGCTGAATGGCTAGCAACATTATCACTCTTTCATGAGACATCTGGAGTCTGGAAACCAGCCTGAAAGGCAGGAACTCTGAACTTTACCTGAGTTTATTATATGACTAGGAGAGACACAGACTAATCAATAATGCTGTCTTTAGATATTGTTCATGTCAGCTCTGGCTTCAAATGAGAAATAATTACTCCACTGACATGGCACTCAGACCCGCTTGCCATATATTTGCACCCATAGCATTTAGCAAATATGGCAACTTTATATAGCAGCATTCATAATTGTCTATTGTCAGTCTCGGGCATTTTTTGGTGTTCTACAGATTATCTATATCATGTCTCCTTTCCCATAGACTCTTAAAAAGCTGAGGTATAAATGATGTCAAACAGTACCTTTCAATCAATCTTTAACATCTGCTTATTCTAAATCAAAAGGCATGGAAATACATTCACATAGTACCAAGTAGGTTTCAAAGCAACGTTTGGACTGGGATAAAAGAAATCCACAGGGCTAAGAGGAACCTCGGCTGCTCTGTTTGCGAGGTTGAAGGAAAAACTGAATGCTACTTGAAATTTATGTTTGGTCCCCAGGAGATGCTGGTTTCATGAAGTTTCACCATATATACTGTGTGTGTGTGATGCTTTCATATAGTATGTGTGTGTGATGCTTTCATATAGAGTGTGTGTGTGTATGTGTATGTGTGTGTGTATTTTTTCAAGGACCCGGATCAACCCCGTACTACAAATCTGGTCTCTGTGTTCTTATAGCAGAGAAGAGAGCATTTGAATTTGTGCCAAAGCACCCAGGCTCTTCTGTTAAACTTTCTGTTTATTACTATGTTACTGGAATACAATGAATTACCTCCTTCCAATTCAGCAAATGAGAGGAACAGATTTTGCATTAAGTGGAACTGTTTATGTGGCATCAGGCAATTTGTTCTAATGCTGACTGCTGAGGGACAGAACAGAATGAGGATTACTCAAGCAGGATCTGAAAAGGTGCCCATTCTGTTACATTCTGTTACTTTTTTAGGAAATCATAAGCAAATATCTTCTTAGGTAGGTTAAAATTACACTTTCCCATGAATAGCAAAGATGAGAGTGCAGACAGGTAGGAAAGAACTCTCAGCTTCATACTTCGGAAGAACTGAAAGTGTGAACAGGGATGAAGCCTAACGTGTAGGTCTTTGCTCTGTTCTTGGTGATGTATCTGGCTGCCGCAGTGGGTCCTGCTCCATGGTTCTTCAGGGACAAGGAAGTGGGCAGTGCAGGGATCCAGAACCAATGATATCGCCAGTTGTGTTGACACAGGTCACTTGGCTTTGGTGTATGCTCCAACATAGAGACCTAGACCAGATCTGCCATCTCTACTAGCTGTAGGACCTATAGCCCTATAATTCCATTCTTCCTAGAATTAACAACCAAAACAAGAATGATACACAGAACCACAGTGATTAGAGAAGGCTGTGTCAGAAAATTAAAGATACAATCAGAAGGAAGAAGAGGAATAGGACAGAACACAAAGATGTTTTGAAACACATGGAGAGAAAACCATCCTGGTGTTTGCTTCCCTTTGCTTTGGCTGGGGATGGAATTAGTCCAGGAAACTGATTCAGATTGAAGCACCCTAAGATTGCCAAAAATTACACTGAGTAAACGGTGATAGAATTCCTTAGAACCAGAGAACTGGACATGTTGGAGTACATTTTCACTTTTGCATCTTGTTTCACTACTTAGCATATTAAATTCCTATCTATGAGCCATGCAGGTGCTTAATTATCAAATGGATACATCAAATGTGTCATGCTTTTGTTCAGCCTGCTTCTAAATATTCAAATTTGTCTTTTTTCGTGGCTCCACCACTGAAGGAGAGGGACAAAAACATTTCTGCCTGCTTTACTTCTGCCAAAGCTTCTCATTTTCAGCTAAGTACACTAAACCATTCAGAAGTCTCTCGTTAGCCGCGGAATATGAGGGGCAGGACACTTCTCCCTGAGTTGCCACCAACCTGATCTAGCCTTGTCACTTTTCAGGTTTTCAGGAAGGGGTGTGAAAGAGTTTGCAGCCTGCACACAGAAATGATACCTCATTCTAGGCATAAACTGCAGCTAATCAACCACAGATTAGGCCTAAATTGACACTAGCCACCAAGCCCAGAGCTTAGTAGCTGAGGTTTCCATAGTGTCATCCTTTCTAAAACTCATGTGGCTTTCCTCCTGTTGATGGGTCTCTTAAGCCCTTTGTCCAGTGAGACTAACCAACCCATCCCATTAGCAAAGATTGAATTCTGAATGACTCATCTATAGTCTTATAAACAAATGCGTACATCATGTTCAACTGAGTAACAACAGATTATTTCAAAATAATAATAATAATACCTGCTGGGACAAAGCAAAAATTACAGTTTACTGGGTCAAAAGCACTTTGCAAGCTCCCTATATTTGGTTCTCTATCACCCATTATAGAGTTGGCACTTAGATGCAATTGCCCCAGCTTTTTGCCTTAGCAAAAGTAAAGAAAGAGCAGATGGAGGGAAACATGCAGGGATTGCGGCGGAGTCCAATCTCCTCGTTCATCTATAGAGAAATCAAGGTCTAGAAAGCAGAAATGATGAAATCACAAAACTACCTAATGACAGAACCAAAACAAGAATTCAGGACTGCCTGCTAGTACTGAACAAATTTCCTAAAGCTCTCTGTATATCTTTCCAAGAAATGAAAAGGAAACTAAAGCAAAGTTTACCAAGATCACAGCCCTCTACTTCCATGCCATATATTCATATTTACATGTTGATATTTACATATTTATTGCCATATATTTGTGACTTGCCTCCTCACTCACCACTTGCCCCCAGCATATACACACACACCCTTATCTTGCTAGCTAAGAAAACATGGCATATGCCTACAACTAGCATATTCAGGTGGAGGGCAGAATTAAACATGACAAAGGTTTAACTGCTCACACTTTTCTTGCTGATCTGTCTCACAAGGTGCCTAGAAAATCCAGTCTCTGCAGCTCCCTATTAGTTTTGAGGAATGGAAGCTGGTGAAATTCAGTGACTATGGCTCTGGTTCTATATACTCAGTCTCAGAATTGACCCCCATAAATGTGCATGCATACACACACACACACACACACACACGCATTCACACACTGTCTGAAAATTTTTTAAAAAAGGAAATAGAAAAGACAAGTGAGATGGTTTTTATAGTAGACTATGACAAAAGGGAGGTTTGTGAGGAGGTGGGGGAGGGGGTGTTGCTTCCTAACTCCATTCCCTAACCTCGATGCTTAGTTTCCATTAATCCCACCATACTTTCTTTTAGAACTTGAGAAAAATAGGCTGATGCAAACATGTTTATTACAGCCAGAAGGATGATATGAAGAACTTTTATATTATAATGAGGATATCACAAGGTTAAGGAAGAGAGGTTAGGGCGAAGTGGTCTAGGGTCTTGCTATTCTAAGTGTTGTTGTCACACCAGTAGAACTACCATCCAATGGAAGCTATTTATAAATGCAGAATTTTATATCTTTCCTCAGACTTACTGAATTGGAATCTGATTTTTAAGAAGATCCTCTGATCTGTTTGCATACTCAACTTTGAGAGTCACTGGGCTAGAGCTTATCCCAAAAATCATCTGAAAGTCATTTGAAAAGAAACAATGCATGCTTGGCATTTAGGGACGATTCATGAAGTTTATCATTAAAAAATGAAAATATAAACTTTCCCCAGGTTCACTTCTCCCCTTATCCAGCATAAAAGCATTAAGTGTAGGCAAGAGAGTGAGTCAAAGGGAATCAGACCACAGGATTGTTCTGTTTACCAGAAGGATCTGGGTTTGGGGGACTCACACAAACCTGAGTTCAAAATAATTCCTAGTCATGCTAACAAATAACTAGCTTTGTAAACTTGTATGAGGTACTTTATCTCTGGGCTTCAGATTCCTGATCAGTATAAAGGGATTAACACTGACATTGAGATGTTAATAACATTAAATGAGACATTATAAGACACTAATATACTGTGAAGAATCAAAACATGGAAGATATTATAATTAATATGATTTTGCCAATAATTTTAGTTTGCTAGAAAACTCATCACTTGATGTGATCTCTTGAGGCACCTAACATCTATTTCTAATTGTTGTGAATCACATTGTGCTTTCCACAGGTAGAATACTGAGAAAGAGACACAAAAGTAAAATATATTTGAACAGAGTGGAGGTCCAAAAACAAATATTATTCAGGAAGAATTAGAGGTGTCCCTAATCACTTCATAGCATAAGACTGAAGTCAGAAGTGACCCTATACTTCTATATGACATGTCTCAAAATTATCAAGTTAGAAAGTTAGTAGTGAGGCTCTTTTTGCATGTTTGCACATATATGCAGCAGGGAAGCACATGCCCATACAGACCCATACAGACACACACACATACACACACACTCTTCAAAAGACAAACTTTAAAAAAAAAATCAAAGCTGAAATAGTATTCTAGGTGCAGAAGTAAATATTACTGGATTTCTGGCCTAACAATCTGTAAAACTGGGCAAATAATAACTCCTACTTCACAAGATGAATGTGAGGTGATATTTGGGTTAAAAATAAATTTTAGGTAAAGGCATAGCAGAGAAACTCAATAAATATTTCTTTTTAAAAATATTTTTTATTGATTTGAGAGAGAGAGAGAGAAAGGAAGGGAGAGAGAGGGAAAGAGAGAAACATAGATGAGAAAGAACCATCCATCAGCTGCCTCCTGCATGCCCCCTTCTGGAGCATAGCAGAGAAACTCAATAAATATTTCTTAATCTGAGCTCACAAAAGGGGCAAAAATATTGCAGAAAAATCTCCAGCTGAGCTACAATGATTTTTATTCCAGAAACTGGTGGTGTTAGATAAGAAATACTTTACTTTATCAACACATCTTACAAAGGTCAGCTCAACAACAACAGTTAACACCTAAGAGAGTGCTCAGTTACGTGCCAAACATTTTATATGCAGTATCTCATTTAAACCTCACAACTCCATGAGATACATTATCATCTTTATTTTACAGATAAAACTGAAGCTCAAAGGAATTATTAAATAACTTGCTCATTTTATAATTTAACAATTTAGGTAAATACTATACCTATCACTACTTTACAGGTGAAAAAAGTGAGCAGATTTTACTTCCTCCCAGCCCATAGTTCTCTCTACTTGTTCAATTTTCTCACTTGCAAAATATGATAGGTGTAGTACCTATGAATTATAATAATAATTTTATAACTTCTAATAAATTTCAATAAGATCACTAAGCACTATAATCTCTAAAGACTTATTGATTGGTATATGTAATCTGGTCAGCCTGATTGCAAAGACACCACAAACTCTGGGTCCCAGTCCCTTGGCATGTTTGAGACCTCCAGCTTCATTTGGAACTGAGGTTGCCCAACATGCATTGATATTTAAGAGGATAAGATTAGTGTGGCATCAAAAATATTATAATAGACACTATAAATCACTAATTTGTAAGATTTCTGAGATCACCTTAAATTAAAAATAGCAATTGCTCTCAATTATTGAACATCTTTGTATTAGTTCTTTATTGTGGCTGTAAAAAACCTCCACAAATTTAGCAGTTTTAAACAACACGAATTTATTATTGTTATAGTTCTGTAGTCTGACTCAGGGATAATTAAAGTAAAATCAAGTTGTCAGCAGGCCTGTACTCACTTCTGGAGGCTCTAAGGGAGAATCCATTTCCTTGCCTATTCAAGTTGTTGCCATAATTTATTTCCTTGCAGTTGTAGGACTGAAGTCCTGATTTCTTTGCTTGCTCTAAGTTGAAGGACATTTCTAGCTTCTAGAGGCCACCCACATTACTTGGCCCATGGCCCCATTCCTCCAAATTCAAATCCCACCAAGGCAGATTGAGTACCTCTCACTCTTTGAATCTCTCCTGCCTCTTCTTCCTTTGCATCTCTCTTTGACTATTCTGCCTCCCTCTCTGCTTTTGAGAGCCCATGTGACCACATAGGACCCACTGGATAATCCAGAATAATCTCCCTAGCAACCTTAATTCCATCTGAAAAATCCCTTTTGCCATATAACCTAACAGATTCACAGGTTCTGGGGATGTATTGACATATTTAGAGGGTCATCATCCTGCCTACCACAATCTTCTGTGTGTTTAGTGGTACAAATACATTATCTTAATCTTCACTACAGTCTCTATGTGATAGTTATTGTCCCCATTTAATAGATTAAGAAACAAGATCAGGCAAGTTACGTGGTATGCCTCATAAATCACAGCTAGTAAATGATGGAGTCAAGATTAGAACATACATCTCTCTTTCTCCAAGTCTTGCATTTTTCCTTGGCATCCTCATTGCCAGAAAGCTCTTTTAGTTGTCATTTTTGTTTTCCTTGTTGTTACTTTGTCTTGTGCTTTCTTTTTAGTATTTAAATGTTTGACTAGGTAATTTATGTCTATGGTAAAAAAATCAAAATACATATATAAAAAGGTATTCAGTGAAAAAGCTTGCTCCTATTCTGTTTCACATCTACATTATTGCCACAACCCAGCCCCCATTTTATGTTTTTCCTCCAGAACTTCTGGATGAAAATATAAGAAACTATGAATTAATGTTATGAAGAATCTTTACATCAAAACAAAATTTCTCAAATTACAGCTCAAATCCATTTTGTCCTCCTGTAGTGTTCCCTCTACAGTGCAACTTTGGAAGAACTAACATCTGTGTTAAAGAACATACCTTTGGACCAATCAGTTATCCAAGCAATTCATGATTATGCCCACTTTCTAAAATGTTTTATAGTCCCGTTGGCTCCATGATGCTCACCTGAATACTGCATATATTATATAACCCTAATGCCTCAGTACTGTTATATATACCACCAATTTTATCTGAACATTCCAGAATCCAGGAATTCCAGGAAGTACAAACATGAGAGACAGAGAAGACAGGGACAGAGACAGAGAGGGGAGGGGAGGGGAGGGGAGGGGAGGGGAGGGGAGGGGGGGAGGGGAGGGGAGGGGAGGGGGGGGAGGGGAGGGGAGGGGAGGGGAGGGGAGGGGAGGGGAGGGGAGGGGAGGGGAGGGGAGGGGAGGGGAGGGGAAAAATGTCCACAGTTCACACACTGGGGGGAAAAAACATAACAAATTCATGAAATATAGTTATTATTATTCCTTATAGTAATGAGGTAATTATATATTAGTATAAGTAAGCCCAATATCTTATTTATAATTAATCTTTGAAATTGACAAAGCTTTCCATCTAACTTGCAAAAAAGAACGTGGAACTCGCATAGTTGTAAACATTGAAACAGGGCACCATATAGTTGTGTAATGCGTTATATAGAAACAGGCACAGAAAGCAAAAGATGACAAGTTTGTTTTAAACAAAGGATTGAATAAAGCTTTTAATAAAACCAATACACCACAGTTAATTATTTTTGTTATCCCTTTATGAATATTGTTCTTTAGCTGTAACTTAAGTACTTCTTCCCAGCATAGCAGCTGCATGCAATATTTATTGGCCTTCTAGTAGCACAAAATAGAACATATGATCATCTTTTTCATTTCCACCCTTTGAACCAGTGTTTTTCAAAATGTGGGAAATGATTCATTACTTACTGTGAAATCAGTTTAGTAGTTCATCACCACCACTATTTTTAAATAAAATAGATTAAAAGAGAAAAATGTGACTCTCATGTATTAAGAGTAAACATTGTTTCATGAAACTTTTGTTCAGTAATGTGTGTGAGTGTCTGTGCATGTGAAAATGTGCACATTTGTGTGTATATTGGGTGCAATGTAAAAATTTTTCTTGCTCTGGGTTTTTTTGTCAAAAAGTTTGATATTTATTTGCCAAAATATTTATGTCAAAAAACTTTGAATGATCAGAATCACTGACCAGATGTTACAAATAACCTTTATAAATAAATGAATCTCCCCTAAACATAAAAACCTTAATGTTTCTGAACTGTAAGGGAATTCCATGCTGTTCCTTGGCATTGTGGTCCCTAATCTATGGCAATGCCTAGAAAGCAGCAAGGATCCAAAGACAAGCTAAAAAATCCAATAAAATGGGATTGTTTTCTCTCTGTGATTCAAGAACATCTAGAGATTTATGACATCTGGATTTGGAAGGGGGCTTCCCAGCTGTCACTTCCATTACCATCTCTTAGATACAATGGCTCAGGGGCTCTGGCCAGTGCTGAATATGGCCTGAAACTCTGCAGCTTATGTAAAATATTTCACCTCAAGAGCAACCAGAGAACTTTATTCTGCAGACTGTGTTGTTGTCATTACACAGTGGTCATCTCTAGAAACTTTTCCTATATTAGTAACTTTCAGTCTAATGATAAATACCAAGAAATGAAGAAAGATTGACAGGAAGGTATGTTTGGGGATAAGGTGAGGGGAAAGCTGATGAAGTGGTGATGCATAGGTAAAGGTTTTCCTAAGATCTTAATGTTTCAGAAAGGAAGATTTTCACATTTGTGGTGGGGTGATTGTGCCAAGGAAGAAAAAAAAAATGAGAGGGATAATGGGGAGGAAAAAAAGAGAGTGTTAAGGTATAATTAAACAATCCAATCCTCCAAGTAACTGAACTCTTACTATCAATCACTTGACAAATATTCACTGAGTGTAGACTAGTTGGGAGGCACTATGGGTTGCAAACATGCATGTCCAAATTTTTCTCTCTAGGAGCTCACAACATTGTCAGAAGAGAGTAGGATGATAGGGGTAAACATGAAATGAAATCAAAGTATGGCAAAGTAGGGCAGTGTGGATTAATTTATTCATGGAAATATATACAGGTACAGATGTGAAAGTCTGACAGTGAAGAAAGCTCCTAGGGGAAAAAAAATGATTTATTTGAAATAGGGTGTTGGAGGAGAATGCTACGAATACCCTGGACCACCAGAAAGACAAACCAAGTGAGTCCTAGAGAAAATTAAGCCTGAAACATTGCTGGAGGCAAAAATGACAAAACTAAAGCTCTCTTGCTTCTGGCACATCATGAGAAAGTAGGGTTCTTCAGAAAGAACATAGTGATAGGAAAAATAGAAGGCAGTGGGAAAAGAGGACAACCAAATATGAGATAGATTTACTCCATAAAAGAAGCCATAGGCATGAGTCTACAGAAGCTGTGTAGGCTGTTGAGGACAAAACACTGTGGACACCACTTATTCATAGAGTCACCAGAAGTCAGAGCCAACTCAGTAGCAAGGAACACATACACTTATAAAAATAAAGCTGAGAATTTAGGTTGTTATAAGATTGTAGAGGACTTTGTATATTTGGTTATGGATAGATCTAATTTAGTGGATGAAAGAGAGATAGCAATAAATGTTGAGAAGAAAAATGAAATAATGATAGCAATGTTTGGGGATGAATATTCTGGAAATAGTATGCAGGAAGGATTGATGGAAGAGTAAGCAATGGCAGGCATACTAGTTAGTAAACAATTGTAGAAATCTAGGCACAAGGAGTAAATAGCACTGTAGTTAAGGTGAGAATCTGGATCCAAACCCATTTTGGTATGATTCTAGCTCTGCCATTCTGAATCTTAGTTTTCTCACCTATGAAAAGAGGATAGTAAGAATACCTACCTCATGGGAATACTATGAGGATGAAATTATTTCATACATAGTACTTTATGCTGGATTCATATTTACCATTATAATTGTTATTGTTGTTGTTATTACTTTAGTAGTGGACCTGAAAAGAAAGAGGCATCAAAGACACCATAAAGGAATAGTAGTATATTATGGCAAATGGTTGTATATGTGTGATGAAGGTAGTTCAAGACAACTACAAATTTTATCCAGGTAACAGAAATTGATGATGCCATAGGAAATGTCAAGGTGTGGTAAGATGAGAAAATGATGAGCTGAGATTTTGAGATAGTATTAAGTTGGAAGGCAGGCAAGGCATCCTCATGAAAACGTCCACCAAAAATTTTGAGATGTGGGAATGGAGATTAAGAGAGAGATTAGTTTATGAGATGAAAATATGAAAAGTCATAGATATAACTATTTTTAAAACGTCTCCAAAAATAGATTTAAAATATTCAAGAAAGAAAGTCAAAAGAAGAAGAAAACAGATAAAGTAGAATCTTGTAGTCCACATTTATTGGAGGGAGAAGAGCCAGAAAAAGAGTGATTGAAGTCAAAAGGAGACCTGTATGAGGCACTATGGAGAATTCACAAGAACATTCTGTGCTCTGTGAACTTAAGATGCTTATAATCTAATTGAAACAATATGACTTATAGACTTGTGACAGAAAGCATTATAAAGTATGAAATATGTAATAAAGAAATTCAATTTTAAAATATAAGCTCTCAGTTCCAAAATATACCTTATTTTGTTGACTAGAGAAGTCAAGGAAGCTTCATAGGTGTTTCAGCTCTTGAATGATGGATGACATTTGGAAATATATCAGGAGGTACATTTTAGATGAGAGGAACTGTGTGATCAAAGGTGAGAAGTTAGAAATGGGCACATCAAGTTTAAAGGAGAGAAAGGATATCAGTCTGACATGAGTGGAGGGGAGAAGATTAGGAAAGGGAAGAGATGAACAATTTTCAAATCAACCTCGTAGCTAATCTCAAGTTCCAACTCAGGGGAATTTAAAAAGTTCAGTCTCATCTTGGCTTTAAAGGTATAAGTTTAATGTCATTTATTTTCTGATATGAAACTGGACTCCCAGCTTTCTCAGTTAAGTGGCTGAGGGGACAGTGCTACTGTTAACAGGAATAAAGAATGATGGAGGAAAAATAGCAGGTTAGCATGAGGGGATTTGGGAGTGGGAGACAGGTGATAGGTTAGGTTTGGGACATGTTGATGCCAAGGTGCCAGTGGGATATATAAGTACAGATGTTAAATAGCCAGTTCAATATTTGGGTCTAGGGATCAAAACTAGAAGTCTGAACTGGAGATATAGATTAGGAAGTCAACATCTCATAATAGTAGCACAATGATGACACTAATATTTTATTATATTAGAAGCATGGTTCTAGAGTTTTTCAAATAATTATTTAATCTTCACAACAACCCTATGAGGTCACACAAACAGTATCTATTGGAGCAGGATTTAAACCCAGGCAAGTAAAACTCCAAAGCCCATGCTCAAAGTTACTACATTAACAGCAGGTGTAGTCATGGAAGCAGAATCAATTACTACAGCAGAGTAAACAAAAAAATAAATCAACTACTGATCCTTGGAAATACCAACATTTGAGAGGTAGGTAGAAGAAAAAGACTATCAGAAGAGACTAAGGGAGTATAAAAATAGATGGAAAACTGGAAGTCAATGTTGAATTCTTCAAAATCATCAGAGGGGAAAAAGGGGGGCTGAATTGTCAGCATTAAAAGCTGTAACCACTGGATTTGACAATTAGGGGAGCCCTGAATAGTGTAATGATTAGAGCAAGCATCAGCAAGCTACAGCCATGGGACAAAGCTGGTCCACCACCTGTTTTTGTAGGGGCTTTGGGATAAAAATGGCCTTCACATTTTTAAATCCCTGAGAAAAAGTCAAAAGAAGAAGAATATTTATTGACATGTGAAAATTATAGGAAATTCAATTTCAGTGTCCATGAATCAAGTTTTATTGCAACAAAGTCACTCTCATTCATTTATATATTGTCTATGGTTGCTTTCATACCACAATGGCAGAGTTGAGCAGTAGCCCAGAGACCTTATGGCACTCAAAGTCTGAAACCTTTACTCTTTAGACCTTTATAGAACAAGTGTGGGCCCCTAAGTTAGAGTATGGGCTTTAATGTCAGATTACCTCTGTTTAAATCCAAGTTCTTCTATGTAACCTTGGACAAGTCACTGAAAGGCTCTAACCATCATCATGCATAAAATGGAGATTATGATAGTACTTACTTCATAGGGTTGTTGTGAAGATCAAATAAAATAATTCATATAAAGTGCCTCACACAGTGCCTGGTTCATAGTAATAAATGTTAGCTGCTGTTAATGTTCAGATGTGGTAGAAATGAGCAAAGGAGACAGAGTCAAACTGTAATGGGTAGCAAAAGGAATTAGACATGAAGACTACACAAATGGGAACTATTATCACAGTGGTGTTGAGGATAGGGTAGGAAGTAGCTTGAGGAGGGGATTTTACTTGTGGATGGAAAGACTCAAACACATTCAAGGGCTGAGAAGGGAAGAATTGAGTGCAGAAGATTGAGCATCAGGGAAAAAAGAAATGGAAGAACATACTGACGAGGTAGGAGGTAGGGGGATCAAGAGCCAAGATGGAGAAATTAGCCTTAGAAATGAGTATGAACACCTCAAAAAAACAATGTTGCATACAAATATATTTGCCATGGAGCAGAGGGAGTTTATAGTTCAAAGACTCTTTCTTCTGTGTGGTAGGAGACAAGCTTTTCTGTGTGAAGTGGGGAGATGGGGGCACAGGGAAACTGGATGGATCACTGCCTATAGGACTTTCAAAAGGAAGCCAACCCAAGGAATTCAAAAGAGAGACTTGTATGGAATAGTGCTATGGGATTAGCAGAGCTTAGAAAATATGAACTTTTGGGGACCAAACTGCATAGCCATGTGACTTGCTCTAGAGGTATGCGAAAGCCTGGGGGGAAAAATCTAGGAAATAGAGGGTTGAACTGAGTCAGGGTTTGCAGGTGTGTTGAAAACCTTAGAAAATACAATGCCACCACTAGCAACAACTTGATCCCATACTAGCCTGTCTCTGGAACCACTGTCTTGTCAGCAGTCTCTGCAGCTTGCTCATCTTTGTCCTACTTGGTGTGGTATCGAGTTTTCATGATAGCACAGCCTCCCCAGACATTTCTGAATTTCTTTCCCTGAAATCTCTTTGCAACATGATAATAGACAGGCAGTATACTGGAAAGCTCTGAGAGAAAAAGAAGCTGTGACTTATGGAGAGAGAATGATACTGCCAAAAAATGGGGGCTAGTGCTTGAGATAGTTCAGTACCTATCAGGACTCTATGAATCCAACAAAATCCCTTTTAATTTGCAAGATGCAGGAAGCAAGCTTTATGGTGTCCCAGCATAGATCCAAATAAAATGCTACAACAGCTGGTGTATTATCTTTGGTTCCCTTGAGACTCAAGAGGTAAAGTGACAGTGATAACAGCCCAACTCTTATCTGGGCAAACTAAAGACAGAGCAGTGGTGGGGGAAAAGGAAGTGTCTCCCTAGTTGCCTGAAAAGGCCAGAGATGCAGGGAACAAATACTTTAGGAGTCAAGGTGGCAAGGAAAAAATGGAACAACATTTGCTCTCAAATAGGTGCCCACTGAGCCCTCAGTGAAATGCAGATCGGCTGACACAACAGAATAGGTCTGAGGATCTGTACACACTACCTTCAGAGAGCTTGAGCCCCCTGCTGGTGAAAGGGAGTTTCGGGTAGGCATTGATTCATCTTGCTCTGGCCTTCTGGCCTGGTGCTCACACAAGTGTGCATTCCCCTTAGAGGCTTCCAGGCTCATTTGGTGGGCCTGATAAAATGTTGTAGAGGATCGGTTTGCAATCAGATAGCACCACACATTCCCAAAGCACTTTTTCATCTAGTATTTTAAGCATACTAGTATGGTATCAAGAGTACTAACCTAGAGGTCAAGAGTCCTAGGTTTAAGCACTAGCTGTGCTATTTGCTATGAGTGTGACCTTAAGCAAGACATTCAACCACTGAGCCTCAGTTTTTAGCGTTTGTAAAATGAGGATAATAATAGTACTGTCCTTATATAGAGTTATCGTGAGGGTTAAATAACAGTGCTTAGCACAGAGCCTGCTTATGATAAGTGCTCATTAGCTGCCATTATTGTCATCATCACCATTATCATCGACATCATCATTTCCATTTAACATATAATGACCCTGACACATGAACAAAATTGGGCTTGCTTTGCCACTTACTGGTCATGATTTTGGGCAAGTCACATAAAATTTCTGAGCTTGTTTCCTCATCCTCAGTTTAAATAAGACTTGCAGATCAAACAAGATACTGTGTGCAAAATGTATACAGTACTCTCTAGACATTCAATTTCCACTTGAGAGAGCTTCATCCCATTTTACAGATAAGAAAAGGGACCCGAGAGGTAAAGGCATTTACTCAATGAAGCAACAGCAAACCAGGAATGAGAACGCAAGGCCCTCTACTTCTAACCCAGGGCTCTTCCCATTTATATTTTCCTGGAGCAGTTGGTCTTCTACCCAGAATAGAGAGTCCCATATGGTCCCAGCAGTGGAGACTCTGCTAATGTGTGTGCTTTCCTGCTGCTCACTATCCAGAAAGGCAGCAGCACTGACTGAGCCCCTTTCAGGCAGATGTCAGAAGCAAGAACCTCACATCTTTCTCTTTACTCCTGTAGCAACTGAGCAGTATTTGAAAATAGAGAGCTCTAGATTCATATTTAAAATACTTTCCTCTCCCCACTACCAGCTGACCTTGGTGTCCATGTCTCCATCAGGTGAGCATTGCTCTATTAAACTTCAGTCCTTATTCAAAAGATGAACTCCTTAGGACGTGCATACAAGATCTGCTACTAAGGATCAGTCATCAGCTCAACAGTAGAATTCAGATTCCTCAACTCTTTCTTGCTAAGAGGGAAGAAAGAGAAATAGGACAGAGAAGTACCTAAGGCCCACTTGTCAGTGTCCCATGATTCAGCCCTAGTCACACAGAGGTGACTGGCCCTGAATAAGTTTGAGGCTCTGGCTGTGTGAGGTAAGTAAGTAGACAGAGTGGCAGGATGCTGGACTATGAAATCCACCACGCAGGCATATTTCCACCATACCTTCCTCTTTCCTTTCCCCAAACAAGCCCTGAACTTAAAGCGACAGGAATGGGGAAGGTCATTATGAGGAGGTAAAATCAGAGTTGGTAAGGAGGGAATAAGGCCAGACACACTATCCCTCAAGCCAAGCAACTTCAGTTCCTTTGTACTCTCCACTAGAATTTATTTTATTAGCATTTGGTATATACTAGACACTACTTTACAAATATTAACTCACATAATTCTCATAACAGCCCTATGAGTTAAAGACCATAATAATTTTCATTTTACATATGAGGAAAGCAAGATACAAGGATGTTAAGTGAATTGCCTCAAGCAACACGTCTGGTAAGTGGTGGAACCAGGATTCGAATTCAGGCTAGCTCCATTCCAGAGAAGAGATCATGCTCTTAAACTCTGTTATGCTGTCTGACAACTTAAATTCAAACTGTACACCTATCATGTTGTATTGGAATTCTGCATTTTTTTGTGTGTGTATCCCCCACTAGTCTAAGCACTGATGGTAAGCTCCATGAGGAGCAGGACCAGGCCTTGCTGGCTCATTTCTGAATGCCAAGGACCTAACATAGGGATTGCATGATTACATGAATTAATTAAACACAAATTTAATGAGTATTCACTGAAAACCATCTAAGTATCAAGTAATATGCAAAGTGTTTAGGATGAGGGAGGGGTGGATAAGACCCATTTCCCTACCTCCAATCATCTTTTATTTGTAGAAACAAATAATCACAATACCTTGAGACAGGAACTATTTTCAATGTATGTACAGAACTATACACAACTCTGGGACCATGGGAGCACAGTAGCAGGAGGGTTTGGTTCTGCCTGGAGAAGTCAGGGAGAGCTGTAGAGATGGAAAATAACATTTTTGAGCTGAAACTTGAAGGATAATTAGGTATTCACAAGCAGAAAACAGGCACCAAAGTGGAGGCATCCCAGATTAAGAGAAAAGCATGAGGAAATTCAGAGGTGTGCTGGGGACAGGCAGATTGGTGTGGCTGGAGTCTAGGATATGTGAGTGGGAGTAACAGAAGATACTTTTGGAGATCTGGTAGCAGCCTACTGATCAATTCAAACTTGATCCTGTAGCCAGAGTAAAATCATTAGCAAATGTTTAAGTAGGAGAAAGATATGATCAGATTTGTGTTATAGAAATCTCATAAAGTGAGTGAAATATGGAGGAGAGCATGAAGTCAGAGAGAGCACAAAACTGGAGGTCACAGTAGTCCAGTAGAGTGATGGCAAAGTCCTGAACCCAAACAACAGCAGTAGGAATAGAGAGAAGGGAATGGAGATAAGAGCTGTTTTAGAGTCTGTATTGATAGACTTGGTGATGGGATGTGAGAAAGTAATGGAAAAGGAGTATTCAAGGATAATTCCCAGTTTCCTGGCCCAAGAAACTAGATATGTCATGCTGCCAAAAACAGATAGATATAAATATATATATGAGGTAGATTAAGATAAGAGTGACAATGAATTTGGTGTTAGGTCTGTTGAGTCTGAAGTATGTATAGAGGAATTATATACCATAGTAGACAGTTTGACACATAGATCTTAAGTTCAAGAGAGAGAGGTAGAAGGAGATTAAACTTGATATTCATTGCTGTACAAATAATTCACTAAAACCATGTGTGTAAATGAAATTGATCTCTTTAGAAATCACCTAGACCATCACTTGATTCATCTTATGCTGAAAGGGAGTTTTCTGGGTCTTCAGATAAAAAGAGATACCTTGCCTTTCTATGACCCATTATCTAAACTTTGGTAGGGAGATTATTCCCATACAATATTTCTAGATACTTAAGGAAAATCAATCATTGATATGGATAAGATGGAGCATTGGCTCCCATTCTGAGGGAGTTGAGCCAGAAACCCTGGGTGCTTCCTTCCCATTTCTGAAGTTAGCAGACAGAGGTATGTGGGGCTTCCACAGCTCTGTGGTCCCTACATTGCAGGAGGGATTTCATCTTTCTTCCAGCTGTTCCCTGCCCCTGATGACTGATTGTTGATTGAGACCCAGAGTAAAACTTGGCAATAGCCTTTCCTCTTGTAAGGAATATAAAAGAGAAAAAGAAGAAGAAAATGAAAGCGTATCAATGCTAAATTGCTCAGTGACCTTGGTTGAGTAATTTATTCTCTCTGTTGCTTAGGAAATAATGACATCTATATGATCTACTTCACAAGAAAGTGTGAGAATGGAATGAACTAAGGTGCATGAAAATGCTTTTCAAAATACATAGTAAAAATATATTATAATTTCAAGCACCAAGATCCTTGCACTCTACTTTCCAACCTATCATGGTTCCAATCAAAAATGGTATTTTATTCTGCCTCCATTTACTTTCCAATATATAGGAGTGACCATAGAAATTTGTTATTTTGGTGTGTGCATGTGTTTGAGTGGGGAATATTCTGATTTGAGGACAAACTAAATTATTATAAATGGCTTAGGAATAAGTAAGCACATAAAATTCTAAGTAGATTTTTATATATTACCTGATATTATTCTTTTAATCTTTCATATATCTTCCTCTGGTATCTCTTTTGCTTCAATGAATTTATTCAAACATATGCTACTAAACCCAAGCCCCTATAAAGAAAGGAAAAAAATAAATACAATCTTCCTGTGCTTCTGTGGACAAAGGGGCTCCTTTATTTAAATTAACAAAATAAAAATAAAGGCATCATTAGTTTTCTGTGGTTTGTGCCTTCAGTTACATAAAAAAGTAGCAAATGTCAATCCCTAAGATGTCTGTAGTTCATAGAGCCCAAAAATAAGCATGAAGGCATGTGCTAATGTCAAGCAGAGAGACAGTGCTTCACAGGTGAGTGAGAAGGAAGGCATGCCAATGAATACGTTATTCAATCCCTAAATGTATTGCCTAAAATAGGAAAATTTGGAAAAAACCAACAGACTTGAAATCTGAATAAAATAACAAGAGAGGTGAATCAGTACACAATAGAATTGATCTGCCATACTTTGTGTTTGCCCTGGCTAAAGTCCAGATTTCAAACATACCAGTTTAGACTCTCTAGGTCTCTTCAAGCCTCAGAGTCCCAAGATACAATGATAGAAACAAAGTTAGGAGAATCAAAGATGACTTCAGATTAGGTGGAAAGTACACTCACCTCCTCCCAAGACCAAACTAGAATTACAACTAAATTATAGAACAATCATCCTGAATAACCAACTGAGAACTAACTTAACAAAGTCTTATAACCAAGGATTTACAGAAGAAGACACATCAAAACTGGTAGGAAGGGCAGAGACGTGAAAAGCGCTGGCCCCTCTCCCACTGGCAGCCTCTGAAGCTTCAGGGGTTCCCTAGGAGAAGCATGGGCTGAAACCCAAAGCCGGGCTCCCCAGCTCAGAGCACCAGAGCCAGAAAGAGGCATCCACATAATATCTGGCTAATGAAAGCAGCAGAGTTTCTGTCCATCAGGGAGAGATGAAAGTCCGCTAGAGACACAGGCTCCCTCTTAAAAGGCCAATGCACAAAATTTAATTTATAGCCACTCACCCTGGGCTCTGGTGGATAAAGGATGGAGTGGACTAGAATCACATGAGGAGAGAGTCTGGCATTTGTGGTTCTGGAGAGAGAGCTGAAGGGACAGCCAGCAGGATACCTGTGCTGAGTCATTCTCCCATAGTGCTGATGCGATCTTTCTTAGGTGGAGCACTTTCCTCCCTATAGTATCAGCCTGGGGGGAAAGCAATAAACCCACCATCTGGATTCCCTTTTTCCCCATGGAGCTTATGCCATGCACAGGAGTCAGCTACCTTGGCCAGGGAGTAGAGGTATGGGCAGACACAGAGGGTGTCAGTGACTGAGTTGAGTGGCTTTGGGGTGGGGCCATTTTCTCCACTTTCCTGTGAATCTGACTGGTGCTGGCTTCTCACAGGAGATCTGCTAGAACCACCCTCCAGGCTCCAGAGGCCCCACCTTCCTGGCTTCTAGTGCCTATGCCCTGCCAAGCTCTGGGTAAAATCTGGGACAGACTAAGTTGTGTGGCTCTGAGGTGGGGGCCATACCTACCACCTTCCCATAAGCCTGATCAGCACCTCTCCCTCACAGGGCAACCACATGCCCCTACCTGGTAACTCACTGTGAACCTACACCATGCAACTTGGGTATCTTCAGAGGTACTTTCAGTTACTGAGCTTAACAGGCATTTAGCAGGTGGAGGCAGGTGGAAGCAGATCTTAGGGCACCTTAAATTTTTGCTGATTTGACCCCAGGCCTGTTGCTGGTAAAAGCTAGCATTGGTGCAGATCACTTGTAGCTCAAAACAGGTTGCCCAGGACCAATCACAGGCAGTGTCTAACATTGCCCTGCACCACAGTCCCTCCCATGAGACCCAAAACCAACACACCCACTGGCCAGCTTCAGAAAATATCAGAGTAGGTTCCAATAAGCTTCACAAGTAGAGCACCCAAAGGGAGATCTCAGCAGATACCAAACCCAGCTGAGGCAAGTTCTGCTTCATGTGATCAGCACTTGCACAGCAGCTCACACACCATGGTCAAGGTTCATTCTCACAGTCAGTCAATCTGAGGGTCAATCCTAGACACAAAAGGAATAATAGCAATCAAGACTCAAATACAACAGAAGGGCCCACATAACCCACACAAAGGACATTCCAAGAGTACTCAGTTCAGGTCATCAAGGAGATAACACCACTGGATCCACAGAACACCTACTACATAAAGCCACCCCACAAAGACTGGGAGTCATTGCAAGTCTATCTAATACATAGAAACAAACACAAAGAAGCAGCACAAATGGAGAGACAAAGAAATAAGCTCCAAATGAAAAACTAGGAGAAATCTCCAGAAAAAGAGCTAAATTAAATGCAGGCAAGCAATTTATCAGATATAGAGTTTAAAAAAATGGTTATAAGGATGCTCAACAGCATGAAAAAGAATATACAAACCATAAAAAAGAACCAGTCAGAAATGAAAAATTCAATATCTGAAATGAAGAATACACTGGAAGAAATAAAGAGTAGATTGCATGAAGCAAAGGATCGAATCAGTGATTTGGAAGACAAGGTAGGAAAAAAAAATCAATCAGTACAGCAAAAAGAAAAAAGAATTTTTAAAATAAGGATAGTTTAAGGGACCTTTAGGACAACATGGAACATAACAACATTTCATCATAGGGGTGCCAAGAGGAAAAGAGAGAGAGCAAGGGATTGAGAACCTATTTGAAGAAATAATGACCAAAAACTTCCTTAATCTGCTGAAGGAAAAATACACACAATTCCAGGAAGCGCAGAGAGTCTCAAACAAAATGAACCCAAAGAGGCCGACACAAAGACACATCATAATTAAAATAGTAAAGTTTAAAGACAAAAAGAGAATCTTAAAAGCCCTAAGAGAAAGACAGTTAGCTACCTACAAGGGAGCTCCTATAATACTGTCAGCTGATTTCTCAACAAAAACATTTGAGGCCAGAAAGGACTGGCATGAAATATTCAAAATGATGGAAAGCAAGTACCTACAACCAATACTACTTTACCTAGCAAGGCTATTGTTTAAAACTGAAGAAGAAATTAAGATGTTCCCAGACAAGAAAAAGGTAAAGGAGTTTGTTACCATGAAACCAGCATTATAAAAAATGTTAAAGGGCCTGCTTGAAAAAGAAGGAGGAAGAGGAGGAGGAGGAGAAGGAGAAGAAGAGAGGAACATAGTTAAAAGTATAAAATGGCAATAATATGTACCTATCAATAATCACTTTAAATGTAAATGATGCAAATGCTACACTCAAAAGATATAGGATAACTAAATGGATAAGAAAATGAGACCTATATACATGCTGTCTACAAGAGACCCACTTCAGAACAAAAGATACACCCAGACTAAAAGTAAAGGGATGGAAAAGATATTTCAAGTAAATGGAAAGAAAAAAAAGCTGGGTAGCAATACTTATTATCTGACAAAATAGACTTTAAAACAAAGGCTATCATAAGAGACAAAGAAGGACACCACATAATGATAAAGGGAGTTAAACAACAAGAAGATGTAACCCTTGTAAACATTTATGCACACAACATAGGAGCACCTAAATATGTAAAGCAAATCTTGATGGACATCAAGGGAGAGATTGTCAATAATACAGTCATAATAGGAGATTTTGACACCTCTTTGACATCAGAGGATAGATCTTCCAGGCAGAAAATCAACAAAGAAACAGTGGTCTTAAATACCACACCAAATCAGTTAGATTTAATAGATATCTTCAGAGCATTTCACCCCAAAGCAGCAGAATATACATTTTTTAAGTATACATGGAACATTTTCTAGGATAGAGCACATGTTAGGGCAAAAATAAGTCTCAATAAATTTAAGAAGATTGAAATCATATCAAGCATCTTCTCTGACCATAAGGGAATAAAACTTGAAATCAATCATAAGGAAAAAAACTGAAAAACACACAAACACATGGAAGTTAAACAAAATGTCACTAAGCAATGAATGAGTTAACAATGACAACAAGGAAGAAATTAAAAAAAAAAAATACCTTGAAAGAAATGAAAATGAGAACACAACAACCCAAAATTTATTGGACAAAGTGAAAGCAGTCCTAAGAGGGAAATTCATAGCATTACAGTCCTATCTCAAGAAACATGAAAAATCTCAAACAATTTAACTTTATATTTAAAAGAACTTGGAAAATAAAAACAAACAAAACCCAAAGTAAGTAGAAGGAAGGAAATAATAAAGAACAGATAAGAAATAAACAAAATAGGGTCTAAAAAAATACAAAAAATCAATGAAACCAAGAACTGGTTCTTTGAAAAGAAAACAAGATTGACAAACATTTAACCCTACTCATCAAAAAAAATCAAAAAATCGAGAGGACCCAAATAAATAAAATCAGAAATGAGAGAGAAAAAGTAATAATTGACACCACAGAAATACAAATGATTGTAAGAATATATTATGAGCAACTGTATGCCAACAAATTGGGCAATCTGGATGAAATGGATAAATTCATAGAAACATACAATCATCCAAAACTGAATAAGGAAGATCGGAAAATCTTTATAAACAGATTACAACTAACAAAATTGAAGTAGTAACCAAAAAAGTCCCAAGAAATAAAACAGATAAATTTTACTAAACATTCAAAGAAAAACTAACATCTATCCTTCTCAAACTATTCCAAAAAATTCAAGAGGAGTGAAGATTTCCAAGCTTATTTTACAAGGCCAGCATTATCCTAATTCCAAAACCAGATAAAGATACTACAAAGAAAGAAAATTATAGGCCAATGTCCCTGATTAACATAGATCCTAAAATCCTCAACAAAATATTAGCAAACTGATCCAGCAACACATTAAAAAGATCATAAATCATGATCAAGTGGGATTTTTCCAGGTATGCCAGGTTGGTATAATATCTGCAAATCAATAAATGTGACACACCACATAAACAAAATGAAGGATAAAAACCACATAGTCATATCAATAGTTGCTGAAAAAGCATTTGATAAAATCCAGCACCCATTTATGATAAAACTCTCAGCAAAGTGGAAATAGAGGAAACACACCTCAACGTAATAAAGGCCATATAATACAAACCTACAGCCAACATCATATTCAATGGTCAAAAACTAAAACCACTCTCCTTAAAAACAGGAACAAGACAGGGATGTCCACTTTCACCAGCCTTATTTAACATAGTACTGGAAGTCTTAGCCACAGGAATCAGACAGGAAGAAAAAATAAAACACATCCAAATTGGAAAGGAGGAAGTAAATTCATCATTTTAATTAGATTGCTTTTTGATGTTGAGTTGTTTGAGTTCATAAGGTAGTGTTTAAATTTTTACAATTGGCCTTTTTAAGTTATTTCCTTATGTGATTATTAGCCATAGTTTCCTGTCTAAACATTTTCTCTTTTCAAGTAGACTAAGCTCCTGAGAGCAGAGACTTGGTCCTATATTTCTTTCTATTCAACCCTCAGTTCATACCCTGGAAATAACATATTGCCTTGTATATGATAGGAAGGCAATACATATTTTTTCAATTATTTTTATAACAGCATATTTACTGTTAGAAATCTTATTGTTCAAGGAGAGATTTACTGTCAGTAAGCATTGAAACTGTCTAAATGAAACAGGGCAAAAGTAAAATAAGTTGGTTATCTCAGCCACAATAAAATTGAATTCCAAATCTAGAAGAAAAGCACATCTTGCTGATTAAATGGAATGGCCTGGAGGTATAAAGAAAGTCTATATTGCCCAGCCGAGTGTGGCTCAGAGGTTGAGCGTCGACCTAGGATTCAGGCGATCGGGGTTCGATTCCCGGTCAGGGCACATGTCCGGGTTGT
The DNA here is from genome assembly GCF_054644295.1 of Miniopterus natalensis. Classification (NCBI taxonomy): domain Eukaryota; kingdom Metazoa; phylum Chordata; class Mammalia; order Chiroptera; family Miniopteridae; genus Miniopterus; species Miniopterus natalensis. The sequence continues at coordinate 21,380,476 of NC_142103.1, forward strand.
GGGCTCAATCAGTGACTCTCTCATCATTGATGTTTCTATCTCTCTCTTTCCCTCTCCTTTCCTCTCTCTGAAATCAATAAAGACATATTTTTAAAAAGAAAAAAGAAAAAAAAGAAAGTCTATATCATAAAGGAGAAAGAGAAAGATGACTATAACTCATAAAGGAAACTAAAAACCAGTATGTCATTGGAATAAACTGTTTCTGGTTTTAAACAGGAGAACTATTTCAAAACTTAATAACCTCCAGTTAGGAGTTTTAGGTTTCCTTACATATTGTAGGTTAGTATAAAGAAAGCAAAATGGTGGATTAGCTTCAGAAGAATGTACTTCTGGACTTTTTCTTTTACTTTCTTTTCCTCCCTCTCACACTCTTTCCTCCCTGTTGTGTCTCCAAGTACCACTAGAGCCCCTACAGACATGAACACACACCACACACACACTCTTGGGATTTAACAAGATTGTGTGTTTCTTGTGTGTGTGTGTGTGTGTGAGAGAGAGAGAGAGAGAGAGAGAGAGAGAGAGAGAGAGAGAGAGCAAGCTGCTTGCTTTGGTAAAAGTTGCTCTTTCCTGCATCCTTATAGGGCTCAGATTAAGTAGATGAGTGTGGAACCACAGTCCTAACCCTATACCAAATGCCAGAGACTCTCTGGCAACTTGCTTTCTCACCTGCTCTGTCTTCACCCAGGTCTTCTTCTTTTGTTTTAGCTCTCATTTCAGGTTCCACACTTAGGTCAGATCATGGTCTTCAGTTTTTCCCTCAGCACTCCTCCTCAGACATGGCTTTCCATTCTCCCTTAGCCTCACCTTGTGCCTGGCCTTTCAATGAAACAAGTCTGCTCTACTATCCAGGGACTATCCACAAGTACACCCTCAGTGCTTGTACAGCATAGAGAACCTGACAGGAATGAGTTCTGGTGTTCAGTAGGAGATGAAGATTTCTGTCAACACTCTTTTCCTGGTTGGTCACCTGCCCTGTTGCATTCAGTACAGATTTGATCAAAATTGAGCTTGACCACAAAGTAGACAGAGCTTAGTACAATCCAAGTACCCCTGTGGGTGTTAAATTAATAAACAGTTGTTGAACAGCTTCAACTGTCTACAAGCTGAATAAGACACAAATCAGGATGGAACCAAATCAGGAATTATTTTCCTCACCATTAGAAGGAAGTTTCTAAAGGGGAAACAGAATATTAAGGTCTTGGAAGTGGCCAATAGTTGGAGAGTCCATGGGAAAGCCAAGATTAAGCCATCAGACATTTTCGTCTAAGAGTCCACGAAATAAGAAAACAAAGAGAGACAGATTTTATCTTCCCCTTTTTACAGGGGAACCAGAGATGCATGAGTTCAAAGAGAATGCAAATTGCAACTAACAAACCAATCTTTTCTCATACATGATATATTACACTGATAGGAACACCTTCATGTACATCAATATTGAGATTGTTCTCACATAAAACATGCTTATTTCATCCTTCTCAATAAATTAAACTTTATACCTATGCCATCCACTAAAAATTACCCATATTTATTGACTTTGTTTTTATCTTCATTAACTTCCTTTCCCTACCTTTCCTCAAGTTGAAGTGGTAATGAATGGAGTTTTAAAAGGGATTTCAGAAATAGGTACTTAGTGCAGAAAACATTAAATAATGTTTTGATTATGCTAGAAGGATATTTTTTACTTTGTTCATTCTAGGAACAAAAGAGCTTGATATCTTTTCAGTCATAGTCTAGCTTAAACATTTTTATTGAGGTATAATTGACATATTACATTAGTTTCAGGTGTATAATATAATGACTTGATATTTGTATACACTATGAAATTATCACCACAGTAAGTCTAATTACCATGTGTCACCATACAGAGGTACAAATTTTATTTCTTGTGATAAAAAATTTAAGATTTACTCTCTTGGTAACTTTCAAATATACATTTCAATAGTATTGACTATAAATCCTTCAGAAGACATATTACTAGTATTCACAACCTCACTTGAATTTGCAAGAGTAACATATTTTATTCCCTCTTGTTTCAAGTTCAGAGCAGTTGCATGTGGCCCTGAGTAGCCACCCCTCCCCACGCAATATATAATTTCATCACTCTGAGGAAGTTTGGCAGGGCTTGCAAATTTAAATATCTTCAGGGACCAGGCAGATAACATAAACGTGTAAAATGGTTGGGTACAAGACAATTGGGAGTGTTGAGAACTGTGGTGATCAGGAGAGAAAATGCCCAATCATAGGTCTTATATTCAAAACTTTTTCAAACCACATGTTGGCCAAGCATACATAAGTTCCTAAGTTTTGGACTCAACTTTTGGAACCTCATTTTCTGCCCCTAGTTAAGAAGAGAAGAGAAAGAGGAGAAAGGAGGAGAGGCGAGGGGAAGGGAGGCGAGGGGAGGGGAGGCGAGGGGAGGGGAGGGGAGGGGAGGGGAGGGGAGGGGAGGGGAGGGGAGGGGAGGGGAGGGGAGGGGAGGGGAGGGGAGGGGAGGGGAGGGGAGAGTTGGGTTTGATCAGTCCTCAGCGTTTTTCAGATAGATGATTTGGTCATTTTGTACTTAACATTGCAAATCCATCAAAACTCCTTAAGGATTAGATCTAAATGAGGTTCAGTAAAAACCAATTTTCTCATACCTTAATACCACTCTTCTTATTCCATCCTCCAGAATAAAAGCGTTGCATGGTCCTACTTTGACTGAAACATCTTCGTAAATTTTCTTTTCTTTCATTTACCAAGTCCAGACCTATTCCCAGTGACAGCTACTCTGGTATTTTGGACAGTATGGAACTGATGCCCTAGTGTGGTCCTGTTCTGAGATTGTCAGACCTGAAAACTGAGAACCAGGCACTTTAGTCTAATAGGGATGGGCATGGAGTTCTAAAGTTAGCAGAGAATCATTGACTTGATTGTTGGACTCTCTTTTCTACACCTTCCTAAACTTCTGTCCCTTAAACTCTAGCATAATTTAGAAGCTCCAGAGAGCTACCTTGCCCACTGAATGCATACCTTGAACCACACTCTTTGAATGGGTTTTACATCAATAATGTGGACAGTTCTAGAAATGGAACTGCATCATGTGGCAGAGACTACAGCAACCAAATAATAGTATGCAAACAAGAAGCTCCACTGCTCATAGCAGCTGCAGAATGCTTTAGGTGTAAAGTTTCCTAGATGGCAGACATCATTCCATGTGTTGTGCATAGGATAGCACCAAACATGTTTTATTAATGATGAATAACTATCCAGAAAGGCAGAATGGGCTTGGAGAGATGGTGGAGTCCATGAGTAGTAATGCAAGATATGGTTAGTGAGTTGGGGCACTCATTTTACCATGGTTGGAATTCCTCAAACATCAGTGAAGCAGCTAAAATTCAGTATTGTTACAATCAGAATACAATATGGATTTTTGAGCAGGGAATTGTCAGGTCCAAGAGACTCTGATGAAGACTATTTTGGTAATCCTGCCCCTTGTGTTTAAGAGAGAGGATGCATAGTGGTTAAGCTCATAGGCTCTGGAGCCAGATTCTTTGGGTTCTAATCCCAAATGTAAGGCTTTCTATGAGGCTGTGGGTGCTTTGCTTCTCTAGTTCTATCTGTAAAATGAGGTTGATAATAATATCTATCCTACAGTGCTGCTGTGGGGATTAAATATGAAGCACATAGAACAGCTTCCTGGCATGTAATGCATATACAAATAAATTAGCTATTAATATGCCTTCCTCTTATAAGCTATTAACAGTAAGAATTGAAATCAATATAAAATAAAGATCTGAAGATAACTTAAGTAAGTCACATCCCCTCTTTGGATCTTTGTTTTCCCATCCATAAAATGACATGGTGGGACTATATCATAGATTTTTCAAGCAGTTTTTTTTTCATAGCACAACCTTTTTTTCTAGATCAGGTAATGCTTCCATTTTACCTAAACCTTGGTATAAGGGAATGATACCCTACATATATCTTAGGTCTTCTTAGTCCCCAAAACTAAGAGTGGTCCTTTCTACTCTGCCTTAACTCTATGACACCAGAGTTATGGAAATAAAGTCTCTTACCCCCAGCTCAACTGTTCACTCCAGATGCTAAGGGAGAGTAGAGATCATCCTTTAGCAGTGAAAGGAGCAGCAAGCATCTGAGGGCAATGTTTTATTTATCAGTTGTTTCCTTTTGTTCCTTAACAAACCTAACACTGGTCAATGGAATTACACAGACCACCTGGGAGGTAAAAGAACTAAGGTTGGTGCATTGGCTTGCTTTCTATCCTGTCCTATTATCATGCTGAATGACAGGGTAAGACTGCTTTAAAAAGTCCAGCTAAGAGAGGAAACTCTAATATTGTTCCTTCTTCACTGGGTGTGGGCTCTGGAGAAGTCACTTCCCTTCTCTGAACTAGGAGAAAACAGAATTTATAATAGCTCTCCCTTCTCACACAAAGACACTGCACGGAGAGCAGGAACAAGATCTAAAGAGGGTAAAAAGGTACCAACTTCCACCTATAAAATAAGTCATGGAGATGTAATGTGCAGCACAGTGACCATAGTTAATAATACTGTACTGCATATTATTTCAAAGTTGCTAAGAGAATAAATCTTGAAAGTCCACATCACAAGAAAAAAAATTGTGTAACTATGTAAGGTGACAAATAATAACTGGACTTACTGTGGTGATCATTTTGCAATATATACAAATACTAAGTCATTATGTTGTACACCTGAACCTTATATAATGTTATATGGATATTATAGATCAATAAAGAAAACAATACCACTTTTATGTGGAATCTAAAAAACAAAACAAATAAACAAACAAAACAAAAGAGAAACAGACTCATAGATATAAAGAACAAACTGATGGTTGCCAGATAGGAATGGGGTGGGCGGAAGGGCAAAAAAGGTGAAGGGGGATAAGATGTTCAAATTTCCAGTTATAAAATAAGTAAGTCATAGGTATGTACCATAGGAAATATAGTCAATAATATTGTAATGCATTCTAGGGTGTCAGGTGGTTACTAGACCTAACATGGTGATCATTTATTTAGGTATACAAATGTTGAATAACTATGCTGTACACCTGAAACTAATATAATATTGTATGTTAGCTATATTTTAATAATTTTTTAAAAGGATGCTGACAAGCTGGTATAAGCCATCCCCAATCTCCTTAGATCCATGGTTGCAAAAAAACAAAATTAATGGATGCGTTTCACACCTTGACTAGGAATCAGTGTCCTGCACATATACTTTCCTAATTCAGCAGGACAGCTCAGACTGGCTCCGGCCGGGCATGCTGAAGTTACCCCTCAGAGCTACTCACAGGACTAAGGTAGTACATATAGTGGACAGTGTCTCTGCCCTCATACTGCTAACCCATTGTGTGACTTTAGGCTCATCAGATTTTCTCTCTAGGTCTGTTTACTAATCTAGAATACAACAAATTGGACTGGGGGAAAAAAAGATAGGCCAGGGGCTTCAGAAATGTCAAGCAGCAACTGGCATTAGTTGTCTTTCTCCATTACCATCTTTCAAGAGAAATGTTTCTCCAATGGCGGACCACTCCACTGGTCACCTACAGTGAAATCATCTGGAGTGCTTGTTAAAATGTTAGATTCCTCGGTGCTACCCAAACCCATTGAATCTGAATCTTTGCTAGTGGGGATCAGGAATTTACAGTTTAATAAGCTCCCCAAGTGATTCATTCATTTGTCCACTGAGAAACTTGCTTAAGAACCACTGGTCTAATAATTGCCAGCTCCCTGAATCCAACTTGAATGGTTGATAGCTCTTTGGGTTCTCAGTTATGGAAAAGTCAGTTATGGACCAGAAATTGGTATAATTGTAGCTGTAGAAAATTGAATTGGGTAAAATATTTTCTGGCAAAGTAGTTAGGCACTTAGGAATGTAGAACCAATAAATGCTGCAAAAACTCTTACCACATATTTCTGTTTTTAAAAATAAGGTGACTAGGTTTGGTAGTTTAGAGGAAAGCCTGAACTACATGAAGACTCAGCTACCTGAAAGGAGGCTCATATTTCTGTCTCTAGGAATAATAACAAGGAATCAGTGAGAAAAAAAAATCCTCTAGTGTTCTCTATATATTTCTTAAGGTCTATGAATCCAAATGAACTTATTTTGTAACTAAGAAAACTGATGCTCAGAGAGGGAAAGTCATTCGTCCAAAGTCACATAGCTAGCTAAATGGTTATGAGTCTTTATTACATCAGTCATTGATGGGAAGAGCAAGCTTACTTGGTTTATTTACTTATCTACCCATTTTTCCCTCTCCTCCCCCAACTTTGAGAAGAAAACATCATTTATTTCACTATATTTTTGCCTTCCAATTAGGGCTTACTGCTTGTCAGCTGAAGCAGGAACTCTTCTGAGATTTTGGGCAGACCATCTAAAGGAGACCTAATGAAGTTTTGTGACTGAAAGTGAATAGATTCAAAAAACACTGTTCATAGATCTTCAGCTGCTCTGATGAAGCCTTCAAACTGCTGAAGCTAGACCTTTTGTTTCACAGCTATCGACTGGAGCAGCCAGGAAAGAAAACATTTTTTTAATAATTTACAAGTTAAATGAATAAATGTGGTATTCAGTTGAGCATATAGTCATATGAAGGATAATCAAACAATTGTAGTTGCCACTCTGGGTTGGCTGTAAAATCTGCCTATGCTGCTACCCCACTTTAAAGATGCCTGCTAGATACTGGCAAGAGGAAGACAGTGCAATTAATGGTAGAAGTGGTCTCTCTCTAAAAACAGAGTTAGAATGAACATATACCTTCAACCTTCTCAAGAAAATGAGCCAAAACCAGCCAGTAAAATGTAGCTGCACAGGCTGCCTGGCAGAGAATTTTCATACATCACTAAGCAGCAGAACACATTGAACATGCTATGGATGGAAAGAACCTTCCAGATCATCTAACTCAACTTCTTTCATTTTATAACTGAAGAAACTGAGGCTCAGAGAGGGAAAATAATTAACTCAGCATCACACAGCTAGATCATTGGTTATCAACATTGCATAACTCAAACTAATACATTGTATACATTATAAAACACAAAAATTAAATTTAAAAGTATGCAATAAAGATGAAATTAACCATATTTAAAATAATTTATAAATACATTAATAACTCCAAAATATTTTTTGCTTTCACTAAAAAATATTAAATTAATGTCAGTATAGACAGCAACATGTTTAATAAACTTCATTTTTAAAATTTTAGTTTAATCTTTCATTGTACAATGCTATGAAGCTCCAATTCTAAGTTCGGTGGTTTCAATTATTGGTGTTAAGCCTTCCTGAAAAAAGATACCTCACAAAGACTTTTGGCAAATCTTTTTGGACTACTTCCTATCAGTTTATTAATTAATTTGTTGCTGTTTTGATTTGGTAAAATGCCTGACAATGAGCTCATTCTAGGAGTAGAACCTAATAGGAACGGAATGGCATTAGCTCTGCCATTTTCTTACTGGTCTCATGTGCTTACACTAGGTTTCTCCTTAATGCTTGGTTTGTTTGCAGGACAAATTTTAAAGTATTTGCTCATGTTGTCAGGATTAGGTTAGTTAAATCTAGAAAATATGATCTTTAATTCCACATAAGCAAGCACACACAAACTAATACATTTCACTAATGCAGAGAGTAAATGAAGGAGTGAAGATTGTATCATCAACTTCTCCTTGTTCTGTAACTTCCATCCTGCCCTTCAGATCCTTCCCCTAGTATTCACAGCCTGGGACTGGCTGAGTTCCTCCAATTACCCTCTGAACTCTAGTTCTATCTTTCCCCATAGTAACCACAAGAGAAGTCACAGCAATTTGAAGGGAGATATGGACCATGGTGGGCTTCTCATAGGAGGCTACATCTGAGCTGGGCCTTGAATAATGATAGCAATATAATAGTAATAATAATAATATTAAAGTGATGGTGACAGGCAGAATTTTCTAGAAGATGGAGAAAAAGGGCATCCCAGGAAGAGGTAACAGTATGAGAACTGTCAAAAAGGGTGGGTGGTTGTGTTCATAGACTTTGGAGACAGGCAGGCTTCTGGGTTCTGATCCTTAGCTCTGGCCATGGTCTGCACCTCTCTCATATGTCACCCCTGACTTCCTAGGCTCACCTCTGCCAAACCCACTCCTTTAATTCAAATCTTTGGTGATGCCACCTAGGCATTTGTATTTTCTAATCTAGGTTTGGGAACCACCAAAGTATACCATGGCCATGATCATGATTATATAATCTTTTTACCCACATCCTGACACTCTTTATTGCAATATTGCATAGTAGCTCCATTTTGCCTCCATACTGCCTACCAAGTTAAATCCATTCACATTAGTTTAGTCTCTAGCACCCTCACCTCAACCTCATTTTGGTGTGCTAAGATACTTTCTTGAGCCCTTCAACCACAACATATCTCCTGCCTTTATTATTATTTAATATGACATTCCTCTCCCATAACAATTTCATCCCCCTCCACTACCAATCCATATCACTCTCTTCAAGGCCCAGCTCACAACACATTGTCTCCAGGAGGTATATCCCCATATTTTTCTACCTTATCCTTTTTACTTTATATTCCCACATCACCTCAAGCTATTGTAATCTCTTTGGTCCAGAGTCAAACCTCACAATTTTTTAAATTAGTTGAGCAGTCTAATGAGTAAAGAAAAAGATAAATTTGAAGAATATGGAGCTTGTTTTTAATTGCATGTGTCCACCTAAACCAGTGAGTCACAAAATATTACAAAAAGCAGCCTGGCCAGGTTTGCTTTATTAAAATTTGTGTAAAATTATAATTAGTACATCAATTAGACACATATAAGCAAGATAAGTGTGAGCTAATTCGATACATGTAACCTAATGGATTACTTAAAAACAATTTTGTTAAGTATGTTAAGCCCTCTCATATATAAGAAGAAAGATACTTGGTGCCATGACCCCTCCCCTGTCAACTCCTCTCTCCAACCTCAGGGTAAGTGTACATTTGTAGTGCTCCCCATTTCCTCCACTTAGTCACACCAGGAAATTCTTTTATACACACACACACAATCTTCCACACCCTTCCTATATCTTCTCCCTGGCACAGCTTTCAACTCCAGAAAAAACTTTCCACCACTTACCCATATAGCCCCAACTAGCCATTCCTCTATTAATTTTAAATAATGTGTTAAGGGGATGGTGCTATTGACACAGAAACATTACAGCTGGTGTCATTAACCTCTAAAAGCCTTTAAATGTTAGGGAACAACATTTATTAAGCACTTACTTTGAACCAAGTGCTATGATAGGTTCTAAGTATACAGAATTTCATTTAGTCCACACTACAACCCTGAAAACATATAACTATTTTATAGATGAGGAAACTGAAGTTCAAAGAATCTAAGTCATATAGCTAGAAAGTCGCAAACTTGGATTATCTGATCTCAAAGTCCTTTCCTTACCACTCTGCTCCAAAATCTGGGAAGGTCCCTATAGAGTCTTCAAATCTTCACCAATCTCCATTTTGTTCCTTGAACTATTTTTTTTTTACTCCAGAACTACTTTTAAGATAATCAAACAAATTAATATCTCCATTTACTGTCTTTCAAAGAATAAAATGGTATTCTAGACTACCATATTTTTATTACCAATAATTGCAATTTCAAACATGTTCTGGGGTAAATATTCTTTTATGATGTGGCTTTTCTTTACAGAAAAATGAAAACCAAGTTCCCAAAGTTGATTTAAATGCCAACTTTCAGAATTTGAACCATTAAAACATTTGTGAGCTCCTTTGTAAAGTGTGTCTATTTCATTTTTCCAGTTAGACTGCATTATCCTTGAGTCCCCTACAGTTAATGTTACCATTAGCTGACATGTTTTCTTCAAATTGCCTGGTGTTTCCATCTGATTCCTCCCCTTACTCTGTTACTGCTACCCCACCCTTCAGCTTCATAACTCAATGGGTGAGGAGCAATATCACTATGGTAAAAGTATATATATTTTGACCTGTCCTTAAAAGTTTCCCTGGCACATAAGGACAGACATAGACTAATTGAATAAAATAGAGAGCCCAGAAATCCAGAAACAAACCCTCATATATATGCTCAAAAGATTTTTTACAAAGTTGTAAAGACCATTCGATGAGGAGAGAACAATGTTTTCAATGAGTGGTACTGGAAAAACTGGATATCAACATACAAAAAGATTGGCACTTTACCTTATACTATATACAAAACCTAACTCAAAATGGATCAAAAGCCTAAACATGTAAGAGCTAAAAATATAAAACTCTTAGAAAAAGATATGCACCATCATGAAAAAGTTCTTGACATTGGATTTGGAAATGATTTCTTGGATATGTCACCAAAAGCTCAAGGCAACAAAAGCAAAAAGAAACAAATTGGACTACATAAAAATTTAAAACGTCTATTCATCTAAAGACACAATCAACAGAATAAAAAGGCAACCTACAGAATAGAAAAAATATATTTGTAAATCATATATTTGATAAGGGATTAATATACTGAATAAATAAATAATTCCTACAGTTCAACAATAAGAAATAAATAATCCCATTAAAAATGAACAAATGACTTGAATAAATATTTTTCCAAAGATATACAAATGGCCAACAAGCACATGAAATGATGTTCAACATCACTAATTATTACATAAATGCTAATCAAAAACACAATGAGTTAACACCTTACACTCATTAGGATGGCTACTATCAAACAATAATAACAACAAATATTGGAGAGGATGTAGAGAAATTGGAATCCTTGTACACTGTTGGTGGGAATGTAAAATGGTACAGGTACTATGGAAAATAATATGTAGATTCTTCAAAAAATTAAAAATAGAACTATACCATATGATCCAGCAATTCTATTTCTGAGTACATCCCAAAAGAATTGAAAGCAGGGCATCAAAGAGATATTTGTTTATCCATGTTCATAGCAGCATTATTCATAATAGCCAATAGGTGGAAACAAACTAAATGTCCATTGACAGATGAATAGGTAAACAAAATGTGCTATATGCATACAATGGAATATTATTCAGCCTTAAAAGGAAGGAAATTCTGACACATACTACAACATAGAAGAACCTTGAAGACATTGTGCTAAGTGAAATAAGACAGACACAAAAGGACACATAGGTATGATTCCATTTATATAAAGTACCTAGAGTAGTCAAATTCCTGGAGACAAGAACAAAATGGTGGTTTCTAGGGGCTGAAGGAAGGGGAAAATGGGAAGTTGTTGTTCAATGAGTATAGAATTTCAGTTTTGCAAGATGAAAAGAGTTCTGGAGATTAGTTGCACAGTGATGTGAATGTACTTAACACTACTGAATTATACACCTAAAAATGGTTAATATGGTAAATCTTATGTTAGGTGAATTTTACCACAATTTTTTAAATTGTGGTAAAAATGGGTTTTCTGACAAAAATGTCTCCAAGATTAGATGGAGCAATGCAAAGATCTCTTTTGCCACAAGTATTCAGTTTCTGTGTCTGAACTTCTGTGAACTTTGTAGGAGATGAAGGTTGCTTTGGTAAACACCTCCAATCCTCACTCTGTATTACTAAGGTAGAGGGTGGAGGAGAAAAGCAGCATATGTTCAGTTGACGAGACACATTGTATCAGTCAGGGTCTCAGCGGGAAACAGAATTCCCCCCAGATACTCAAAAGATTCTAATAAGGGGAATGGACTATGAGATAATGAAGTACCCAGAGACTAGCAACACCAGGGTCCCATTGTTAACCCTAGAGGTGAAGAAATAAGAGGGGAAAATAATAAGTACAACCTTGTAGGGGTAGCTTCCTGGCAGAAGCTGGAGTCACAGCACCAAGGAAATAGCACCAAAGCAGAGAAGAAATATCCTGAGCTCTATCTCTTCCCACTCTTCAGTATTCTGCTGGAAACTCCCATTGGCTGATCCCAACTAGATATGGGCTATATACATACATGTGTTGGAGCTGGCAAACAGAGTAGGCAGCACACTTGGGTTCTAGTCCTGGTGCCGTTACTAACCACGGGAACTTAAGCAAATCAGTTAACCTACTTTTTGATTCTTGACCCACTTAGGAATTTTTACATAGGAACCCCTGTTCTGTTCCTTGACAGGGACTCTATGAGACTAAAATAAAATAATGAATGACAGAATCCTTTTTACCCTACAAAGTGCTGTTAGACATGGCAAAATATTTCTTCTGTTCTTTCCTTAACCCTTTCTGTTCTACATGGGAAGGTCAGAAAACAAAATGGCATAGAAGAAAATACTAAACTGGTAGGTGGTAGGTGGGAGACCTCTGGTCCTGAACAAGTGACTTTTTTTTCTCTGAATCTTGGTTTTTCCATGTATAAATATCTGAACTAAATGTTCTTATCAATGCCTCTTCCAATTCTATAGATTTTTCCAGCAAGATACACACACACACAGCCCTTCATTTTCCTCTGCCTCAAGTCACACACAGATATTTGTTCAATCACAGTTATTCGGTTTTGCTTTCATCAAACCAATATTGCCATCCAGGAAAGCAGAAACCAGGGCATTGATTATTACCTTGTCTTTTATATCATACCATGTGGGAGACCAATCGTCTCTAGGATAATCATCCAAGGCAATATTGCCCAGCATGTGTTCATCCAGAATGTTAACCAGTGTTATAAGGGGAAAATCAAATCTGTCTGGAAAATGCTGGGATAAACAAAGGCAAAAGGCACCTTTACCGTAGGACTTCTCATAGCCTTTAATGTTCTAATGTATGTTGTGCATCTCTGAGAGTGTTATAGCAGTAAACTATGTAGTATTTTCCTTTGTTTTGTTTTTGCCAAGCTTATTTGACTATGGAAATGTCCCACCACCACGGTCCCCATAGCATCTCAAGCCCAGTCCTATACCTAAATAGCCTCTCTGTGCATTCATACTTCAGCCCGAAAATGTTATATTTAAAATTAGAAATATATTTTAATCCATAAATATGCTCTCTCTCTCTTTCAGTCCTTGCCCTGGTGACCCCTGCAGTGAGGTGCTTCCAGATTGATTTTGGGGGGAAGGGAGGGACATAAAAAAGGCACAAATTTCTTAACCAAATCAGAAAAAGGTACACAAGAATGTCATTAAGACCAGGCAGTCCCTTGGTACTTGGCATTATTAGGCAAGATGAAATGCAGCTGCTCTATGTGCACAAATAATAATAATTCACATTTAAAGAGTAGTTTGCAGCTGCAGAGGGCTTTCACATGCACCATGCCATTTATAAACAATTGAGGGAGGTATGACCTCCATTTCAAAGATGAAAAACAGCAAGATTACATATATTTTTAAAGGACTCAAAAGCAGGTCTAGACATTTCAAATCCAGTGCTTCTTTTAATGCACCAAGGCTGGAGGCAGAAAGGTAAGATTCTCTCAGCTTTGCAGTGATTCACTCATTGGCCATTTGGTGCTAAGCATTCTACTTCCAAGACAGGAGGCAGGGATGAAGGTATCCTCTTACCCCTGATTAATCTCCAAGGATGGAGAGATAAGCAGAGAATCTTTAAAGAGGTTTTCTTTTATTGCAGAAGTTAACCATGCTCATTACAGAAAGATCAGAAACTGCAAATAAGCAAAAAGAAGAAAAAAATCAAAATACCAATAAACAAACACCCAAAGATACCTGTCCAGAAAAATTACAGTCATATGCCTCATAATGATGTTTAATCAGCAATGGACCACACATAACAATGGTGGTCTCCTAAGATTATAATGGAGCTGAAAAATTCCTATCTCTTAGTGACATTGTAGCCATCTCAATGTTGTAGTACAATGCCTTACTGTTTTGTCCCATTCTCAGTCTATTGATAGTAATGCTACAAGCTAGAAATGACTGGGGGCATTCACCTGGGCCCAGGTGAGCTTCCCAGGGACATCTCCCCTTTCTAAATTAATGTTACAATTGGACCCACCTTTGTGGTTCTTATTACAATTGCAAGATGCCCTTCAGCAATAACCATTAGGAAACTTTGAAGAAAATAAGTTTATTACTTACTGGCTCTGGAGTGGACTAGGCACACCAGGTTCACACAGCAAATTCTGATAAGGGGGAGGAGAGAGAGAGGGAGGGAGAGAAGGAGGGAGGGAGAGACAGAGACAGAGACAGAGAGACAGAGAGAGGGAGAGAAGGAATTGAGCTGAAGGAGCTCACCTGGGTTCTGCTTTTATTGTAGTCAAGGATGGGAGCCTAGAGTTTCATGGGGGAGGCAGCCTGGCTCTTTTATCTGGTTGAGTGGTTGGTAATGTGTTTGAGATTGTCATCTTTGAAGTGGATGTCTTGACAATCAAAGTACTTGCATTGCAAAAAGAAAAGTCAACTGTCAGGGCTTATACTACAATTACTCAATTACAGTTGTAGTGATGCTCATGTAAACAAACCTACTGCCAGTCCTATAAAAGTATAGCACATACAATTACAGTAGTAAGCTATACTATCTAGGTTTGTGTAAGTGCACTCTATAATGTTCACACACAAAGATGAAATTGCCTAATGTCATATTTCTCAGAGCATGACTACTATTTACACCGTGGTATATAATATTCTAGGCCCTGTTCTATGGATATTATATTATATCATGCATTTTCTTTCTTATGCTCCTTTTTCTGGAGTTGGGCCATGTCTTCCAATGGATGCTCACAATTGATGTGGTAGTGCTGCCCTCACAAATATGGTTAGGATTATCATATAGATGATGTGTCTTAAGATCATGGCATTTAAGAGTCAATGAGAAATGTTATTTTCCCCCAAATTATGCCAGACTGCTGTTTTGGAACCTTTTACAATCCCCTATGTTTCTTGGCATCATTACATGTAAAGAGATATATTTCTACAACAATATATTTAGTGATGCAAAACAGTTTACTGACTGAATCTATCACATTTTTAAAAACCCAAACACCTATTGCTGGCCATTTAAATTGTTTAAAACTTTTCTCAACTACAAATAGCATTAAGCAACAGATATTAACTGAAAAATTGAGACCTTACTAGGTGCCAAACATAGTACTGGGTGCTAGAGAAACATCAATGAATAAAATAGCTATGAAACCAACCCTCCAGGGGTGATAATCTAGTAGGGACAGAATGTAATAAACCAGTAAACATATTAATAAATATATAGGGAGATTTATAAAATGCCAAACACTGTGAAGGATAAGAACAATCTGTCTTTGGTTTAAGCAAGCATGGAAGACTTCTCTAAGGAAGGTGCAATTAAACTGAGTTCTGAAGGATAAGAAAGAAACAGCCAGTGAGGGAAACGCTGCACCAAAGTAGAATCCCCCAAGTGAACAGTGAAATACCCACTCTGCTACCAATATGGGATAGTCTCCTTTTTCTTTACCAATCTTCTAGGCAGGGAACTCCATTTTTAAATTAGCATTTTAAAAATTATTTCTAAGGTTGAACATATATTTTTACTTCATATTGTTTCCTCTCCACCAAAAGAGCTAATCAATAGCACTGTGTTCTCAGTTGTGACCAGATCGTGTCGATTATACGTAATCATAGCATACACCTAGTGCAGTGGTTCTCAATGTTCCCTCTGGGAAACTTAAAGTATAGTAACATCACCTGGGAACTTGTTAGAAATGGGAATTCTCCAGCTCCATCAAGACTGGCTAAATCAGAACCTCTGTGGGTGGGGGTCAGTAATCTGTGTCTTAAGAAGCCCTCCACATGGTTCTGATGTATGATTAACTTTGAAAACTATTCTGAAGGGGATAGTCAATGGATATGTGTAGATGGAGGTAGGTCACCTGATCAATAATGCCACCAAAGACACAAACCAGACAATAGAGGTCTCAGTTGCCACAACAAAAAAGGCTTGAGGAAAAAAGTTTATTTATCCTTTTGTCCAACAAATATTTTTTTAGCACCTACTATGCACCAGACGCTGTGCTAGGTACTGAAGATTTAATAAAGAAGTAAGACTAGGGTCCCTCCCCTCACAAAGCTGATTGTTTAGTGTAGCAATTCCTGAAAGTGAGTTGGGTGGCCAAGGAAAGTTCTAGCTTGCACTGTTTTTGAAATGTTGGAAAGCAGGAAAAATAAGTCAGTGACAATGTAAGTACATTCTGGTCAGGATAGAGGAGACAATAGTGGAAAGAGAGAAGTGGATACAGTTGATCCATCAAACTTGGTGCTGCCAAATCTCCTTTACAGACTGCTCCACAACAGAAATAAATTCCAGATGGGAGAGATGCCAAGGTTCTATGCAGTTCTCATTACCCATATTATTTCTACAAATTGCATGCATCCTTTTTTCCTTTTCTAGGCTGTGGAGCTACTGCCTCAATCGATTCCTGAAATGTGCCCCAAGGATTTGCAGTTCTGTGTTAATGTGATACATAAAATAAAGTCACCTTGACTTTGCATTTATCTGGCTTATGTAAGCCCTAACCTTTTACTGCAGTACAACAGAAATGCCAGATCCATTTTGTCTAGGCATGTAAACAAATATTCTGATTCCAAATAATATATTGGGGGCGCTGGTGAGTGTTAGAGCATGAAAACCTGGTGGGGTCAGGGAATTAAGCTACAGACTCAAGCCCTGGTATGGAGGAAAACACTAGGCTATGGCTCAGCCCCTCTTCCCAGGAGAACCACTCATTGCTCTAAGAACTTTGGAAAGAGATACAGAACGTTTCCTTCCACTGACTGTAAGCCAATGAAGCCATCCAGAGAAGGGATCTAATGAGCTCACTATCCCACCAAATTCCACAGCCTTGAACAAACTTTCTAAAAATGCTCTTTCCTAATTGAGAAGAAATAAATTAAAAAACAGAGGGAAAGAGTTAGGCTGCTACTAGTTTGTGGTTTTTTTCTGCCCCAAAGTAGGGTTTCTTAACTTTGGCACTCTTGATGTTTTAGGCCAGATATTTATTTGTTGTGGGACAGTCCTGTGCATTGTATAGCAGCATCCCTAGCCTCCAGTGACTAAGATGTCAGTAGCTTCCACACAGAAAAAAAATATTATGGCAACCAATGTGATATCACCAATGTTCTGTGGGGAAGGGGGTCAAAATTACCATCAATTGAGAACCACTGCCCTAGATGTAAGGGCAGTTTAGAGATCGTGGACATTAACTCTTGTGGAACTTCATAGATTATATTTTAGAAGCCTGATGGATCAAATCAGTCTAAATACAGAGGACATCACTCCAAGATTCACATAAATAATTTGAATATTAAACTCCCTCCCACCTATAATATTCTTTTAACTGCATCCACTGACTATTTTTTTTATTGTTGACACTATTACAGATGTCCCCCATTCCCCCCACTTGCCCCCCCAGCCCCTGACACACACACACCCTGGCCTTCACCACATTGTTGTCTATGTCCATGGGCTATGCATATATGCATATATCTTCTTTGGCTAATTTCTTCCAGTACCTCCCACCTTCTCCCCTCTGAGATCTGTCAGTCTGTTCCATGTATCCATTCCTCTGGTCCTATTTTGTTTGTCAGTTTATTTTGTTCATTAGATTCCACATATAAGTGAGATCATATGGTATTTGTCTTTCTCTGAATGGTGTGTTTCACTTGGCATAATGATATCCAGGTCCATCCATGCTGTGATGAAGGGTAAGAGATCCCTCTTTTTTACAGCTGCATAGTATTCCATTGTGTAAAGATACCACAGATATTTATCCACTCATCTACTGATGGGCACTTGGGGTGTTTTTAGATCTTGGCTATTGTAAATGACACTGCTATGAACATAGGGGTGAGCATATACTTTCTGATCGATGTTTCAGGATTCTTAGGATATAAGCCCAGAAGTGGAATCACTGGGTCAAACAGCAGTTCAGTTTTTAATTTTTTGAGAAAACTTCATAGCATTTTCCACAGTGACTGTACCAGTCTGTATTCCCACCAGCAGTGCACGAGGATTCCCTTTTCTCCACATCCTCACTAGCACTTGTTTATTAAGTTATTGATGGTAGCCATTCTGATAGGTATGAGGTAATAACTCATTGCAGTTTTAATTTGCATCTCTCTAATGATTAGTGAGGTTGAGTATTTTTTCCTATGTCTATTGGCTATTTGTATGTCCTCTTTGGAGAAATGTCTATTCAGGTCCTTAGTCCATTTTTTTAAAAGTAGATTATTTGTCTTCCTGATGTTGAGTTGTATAAGTTCTTTATACATTTTGGAAATTAACCCCTTATCAGATGTATCATTGGCAAATACGTTCTCCCATACAGTGAGTTCCATTTTCATTTTGTTGATGGCTTCTTTTGCTGTCAGAAGCTTTTTAGTTTGATGTAGTCCCAATTGTTTATTTTTTCTTTGCTTTCCTTGCCATAGCAGATATATTGGCAAAAATAATGCTGTTCGAGATGTCTAAGATATTACTGCTTATGTTTTCTTGTAGGATTTTTATGGTTTTGCCACTTACATCTAAGTCTTTTATCCATTTTGAGTTTATTGTTATGTATGGTGTAAGTAAGTGGTCTGGTTGCATTTTTTTGCATGTACCTGTACAATTTTCCCAACACCATTTATTGAAGAAACTATCATTACTGCCTTGTATGTTCTTGCCTCCTTTGTCAGATATTAATTGACATAAAGGCATGAGTTTATTTCTGGGCTCTCTGTTCTGTTCCATTGATATATATGCCTGTTCTTTTGCCAGTACCAGGTTGTTTTCATTACAATGTCTTTATTGTAGTTTGATATCCGGTATTGTGGTCCCTCCAACTTAGTTCTTTCTCAAGATTGTTGAGGCTACTCAAGGTCTTTTTTGATTCCATATAAATTTTTGGAATATTTGTTTTAGATCTGTGAAATATGCCATTGGTATTTTAATAGGGATTACATTGAATCTGTAGATTGCTTTGTATAGTATGGACATTTTAATGATGTTAATTCTTCTGATCCATTAACATGTATATGCTTCCACTTATTTGTATCTTCCTTTATTTCTTTCTTCAATGTCCTATACTTTTCCGAGTACAGATATTTTACGTCCTTGGTTAAGTTTATTCATAGGAACCTTATTTTTTTGTTGCAATGCTAAACGGTATTGTTTTCATAGTTTCTCTTTCTGAGAATTCATTATTGGTGTATAAAAATGCCACTGATTTATGGATATTAATTTGTATCCTGCTACTTTGCTGAATTCATTTATTCAATCTAGAAGTTTTTTTAGTTGAGTCTTTAGGATTTTCTATGTACAATATCATGTCATCTGTGAATAATGACAGCTTTATTCAATCCTTTCCAATTTGGTTGTCTTCTATTTCTTCTTCTTGTCTGATTGCTCTGGCTAGGACTTCCAGTACTATGTTGAATAAGAGTGGTGAAAGCGGATATCCTGTCTTGTTCCTGATGTTAGGGGAAATGCTTTTAGCTTTTGTCCATTGAGTATGATGTTGACTGTAGATTTATCATACGTGGCCTGTGTTATGTTGAGGTATAATCCCTCTATTTCCACTTTGCTGAGGTTTTTATGATAAATGGGTGCTGGATTTTATCAAATGCTTTTTCTGCATCTATTGATATAATCATGTGATTTTTATCCTTTATTTTGTTTATGTGGTATATCACATTTATTGATTTGTGAATATTGCATCAATCTTGTATACTCAGAATAAATCCCGCTTGATTACGGTGTTTGATATTTTTAATGTATTGCTGGATCCAGTTTGCTAGTATTTTGTTGAGGATTTTAGTATCTATGTTTATCAGGGATATTGGCCTATTACTTTCTTTCTTCATAGTATCTTATCTGGTTTTGGAATTAGGATAATGCTAGCCTCATAAAAAGAGCTTGGAAGTCTTTTCTCCTCTAGAATTTTTAGGAATAATCTGAGGAGAATAGGTGGTTGTTCTTTGAATATTTTGTAAAATTCACCTGTGAAGTCAAGCCAGTCCAGAACTTTCGTTTGATGGGAGTTTTTTTCATTATAGCTTCAATTTCTTTAGTTGTTATTGGTCTATTCAGGTTTTCTGATTCTTCCCGATTCAGTTTTGAAAGACTGTATTTGTCTAGGAATTTGTCCATTTTATTCAGGTTGTCAAATTTTTTGGTAGATAATTGTTCATACTATTTACTTACAATCCTGTGTATTTCTGTGATGTTAGTTGTAACTTTTCCTCTTTCATTTCTGATTTTATTTACCTGGGTCCTGTCTCTTTGTTTCTTGATGAGTCTGGCTAAAGGTTCATCAGTCTTGTTTATCTTTTCAAAGAACCAGCTCTTGGTTTCATTGATTTTTATTTGTTTGTTTGTTTTTTGTCTCTATATCATTTATTTACACTCTGATCTTTATTTCATTTCCTTCCTTCTATTTACTCTGGGCTTTTCTTATTATTCTTTTTCTAGTTCTTTTAGTTGTAGTAATAGATTGTTTATTTGAGATTTTTCTTATTTCTTGAGATAGGTCTGTAATGCTATCAACTTTCCTCTCAGGACTGTTTTCACTGTGTCTTATAGATTTGGTAGTGTTGTGTGTTCATTTTCATTTGCTTCCAGGTAATTTTTTTATCTCTTCCTTGATCTCACTGGTGACCCATTCATTGTTAAATAACATGCTATTTAGTCTCTATGTGTTTGAATGTTTTTGAGTTTTTTATTGTAGTTTATTTCTAGTTTCATGCCATTGTGATCCGAGAAGATGCTTGATATGATTTCAATCTTCTTGAATTTGATAAGACTTATTTTGTTTCCTAACTTGTGGTCTATCTTTGAGAATGTTCCTTGTGTACTTGAGAAGAATGTATATTTTGCTGCTTTGGGATGAAATGTCCTGTAAATATCAATTCAGTCTATCTGATCTAGTGTTCCTTTTAAGATAGCTGTTTTGTTGTTGCTTTTTGTCTGGAAGTTCAATCCAGGGCTGCCAGTGGAGTGTTAAAGTCCCCTGCTATAACTGTATTGCTGTTGATCTCTCCTTTAATGTCCACTAAGAGTTTTCTTATATATTTCAGTACTCCTATATTGTGTGCATATATGTTTACCAGTGTTATTGGAGCAACCTCTTTATTATTATGTAGTGGCCTTCTTTGTCTCCTATTATGGCCTTTGTTTTGAAGACTATTTTGTCAGGTATAAGTATTGCTACCCCAGCTTTCTTTTTGTTTCCATTTGAATGGAATATTTTTTTCCATCCCTTCCCTTTCAGCCTGTCTGAATCTTTAGCTCTCAGGTGGGTCTCCTGTAGATAGCATATTATATATAGGTCATGTTTTCTCATCCATTCAGCTACCCTGTGTCTTCTGATTGGAGCATTTAATCCATTTACATTTAAGGTTATTATTGATAAGTACTTATTTGTAGCCATTTTTATTCTTTATGCCTATGTTCCTGTCTCTCTTTCTTTTTCTTCTTAAGGCAGTCCCTTTAACATTTCTTGCAATGCTGGTTTAGTGGTAATGAACTTCTTTACCCTTTTTTTCCCTCGAAGCTCTTTATTTCACTTTCAATTTTAAACGATAGCCTTGCTGGATAGAGTAGTCTTGGTTTCAGATCCTTACTTTTCATAATTCTGAATACTTCATGCCATTTCCTTCTGGCCTATAGTGTTTTTGTTGAGAAATCAGCTGATAACCTTATGGGAACTCCCTTGTAGGTAACTGTCTCTTGCTGCCTTTAAGATTCTCTCTTTGTCTTTAACCTTTGCCAATTTAAATATGATGTGTCTTGGTGTCAGTCTCTTTGGGTTCATCTTGATTGGGATTCTCTGTGCATCCTGAACTTGTGTGACTTTTTCCTTCAACAGGTTAGGGACATTTTCTGTCATGTTTCTTCAAACAGTTTCTCTGTCCCTAGCTCTCTCTCTTCTTCTTCTGTTACCCCTATGATGCTGATATTGTTACACTTGATGTTGTCCCAGAGGTTCCTTAGACTTTCCTCATTTTTAAAAAAATATATCTTTATTGATTTCAGAGAGAGGAAGAGAGAGGGAGATAGAAACATCAGTGTTGAGAGAGTCATTGATCAGCTGCCTCTTGCATGCCCTCCACCAGGGATTGAGCCCGCAACCCGAGCATGTGCCTTGACCAGGAATCGAACCTCGATCTCCTGGACCGTAGGTTGATGCTCAACTGCTGAGCCACACTGGCCAGGATCCTCATTTTTTAAAATTCTTTTTTCTTTCTGATGCCTTGCTTGGGTGTTTACTGTTCTCTTGTCCTCTAAATCACTGATTTGGTCTTCTGCTTCATTGCACCTGCTGTTGATTCTTTCCAGTGTGTTCTTCATTTCTGACTGGTTCTTTTTTATGGTTTCTATATTTTTTTAATGCTTACTATTTCTTTGTTTAAGTTCACACTAAGATCATCCATTCTTCCCCTAAGGTCACTCAGCATCCTTATAACCATTGTTTTAAACTCTTCATCTGGTATTTTGGTTGCTTTCACTTCCTTTAATTCTTTTTCTGGGGATTTCTCTTGTTCTTTCATTTGGGGTATATTTCTCTGTCCCCTATTGTGTTTCTGTGTATTAAGTAGATCTGTTATGTCTCCCAGACTTGTTATGATGACTTTATGATAGGTGTCTTGTTGGGCTCAGTGGCACAGTCTTCCAGATCACCTGAGCTTAGTTTTCTAGGAATGTTTTTTGTGGGTTATGTGAACCCTCCTGTTGTCATTGAGTCTTGAATGCTGTTGGCCCTTCTATGGATATAGTTATTGTTTCAGGCTGGGTGACCATAAAGATAAACCTTGATCACCATCTATGAGTCTCCATGCAGGGGCTTCCTTCTGAGGCAATGTTGTTCACAACAGGGTCTGGTGCTTACAGAAATCTTCTTTTGGGTGTACCACTTATGTGTCTACCTGGGTGAAGCTCTGATGTGATGCAAAACCCACCAATGTTGTCTGAAGTTGGTCACTTTGTGTTCTGTTCCAAGGCCTCCCAGGAGGTTCTCTGGTGCAAGCCATTGTCAGATGCCCTCCCTGCCAGGCCCTAGGCAGCCTGTCTGAAGCTCAGTAGGGCAGAGCCCCTAGTAGTTTGGCTGGTGGGACCTCTGGAGCCCAGAGGTTGGGTCTGCTAGAAGCCAGGAGGGTGTTTCTATTGGCTCTCCCATAAAGGGGAAGCACAAGTCAGGTTCCTGGGAAAATAGGAAGAATGGCCCTGCCACAAAGCCAGTAAATGACACCCTTGAGTCTGCCCAGTCTTTTATGCCCTGGCCTATGCAGCTGTATCCTTAGCAGGGTTTAAGATGCAGGGTGGGACAAGTAGGTTTCCAGAGGGTGTGGTAGTTGCTTTTCTCCAGGCTGATGCTGCTTGGAGGGGTTTGTTCCTCTCAAGAAAAATGGCTGCTGGTATCAGAGGATGATCCAGCACAAGGATCCTTGCAGCTGCTCAAGAGTGTCTCTCCCCAAATCCACCCACTCCAGACTCTCTTCAGGCAACTCCAGTGCTTACTGCCCACCTCACCCCCCACCAAAGCCCAGGGTGAGTGGTTACAAATGAAAATTTTGCACATTAGCCCTTTAAAAAAGTGGCTTTTTCTCCAGCTGGCTCAGCCTCTCCTTGCCAGGCAGAATTCCCGCCACCTTTCACAGCTGGATACTATGCAGGTACCTGTTCCTGCTTCTGGTGCTCAGAACTGGGGAGCCTGATCTGGGGTCTAGGCTTCATAGCTCTCAGGGGGAACCTTCAACAGCTGAGGGATCCCTCTGTAATGTTGGGCTGCTGTCTGTGGGAGTGGGGCCAGGCCCCTTGTATCTCCACCCTTCCTCCCAATCTTGAGGTGGCCTCCTCTGCCAGTCTTTGGTTAAAAGTTTTCACTTCAGATTATTTTCAGTTGGTAATTCAGGGTAATTGTTCCCCAATTTATTTTTACTTCCAGTTTGGTTCAGGGAGGAGGTGCTAGAAAGATCCACCTACTCTAGCACCCTCTTGAAAATCTATGCCTCCACTGACTAAACAACCCAGCATCATTGGAGCAATATTTTCACTAACTAAACATGAATTCCCAAAAATAAACAATAAGGAGCCTAAATATGATAACTACTCCTTACAAACAAATGACATGTCATACTTTTAATCTGTCATTTTATTTGGGTTCAGTTTAATATTCATTAGTTATTTTCTATGCACCAAAAGCCTTTCATACTTATACCATCTGTATTAATTTTCTGTGGCTACTATAACAAATTATCACATAATTGGTGGCTTAAAAAAAAAAAATCTATTCTCTCAAAGTTTGGGATATCAGAAGCTGAAATTAGCATCACTGGGCCAAAATCAAGGTAGTGTCAGGGTTATACTACCACCAGAGCATCCAGGGGAGAATTTTGTGTTCCTTGACTCTTCCAACTTTTGGTGCCAGAATTCCTTGGCTTATAACCACACAACTCCAATCTCTGCCTCTGTGGTCACATTACTTCTTCCTTTTCTGTGTGTTATCAAATCTCTCTATCTTGTAAGGATACATGTGGTTGTATTAAGAGTCTACCAAATAATCCACCATAATTTCCTCTTCTTAAAATCCTTAATTTATCTTTCTCTGACTGGCTTATTTCTCTTAGCATAATACTCTGATTTCACTTATATGTGGAATCTAATAAACAAAATAAACTGATAAAAAAAGATCCAGAGACACTGAAGCAAGCAACAGACTGTCATATTTCAGAGGGAAGGGGGGGAGGAAGAGATTAACCAATGAATTTATATGCATATATGCATAACCCAAGGACACAGACAATAGTGTGGTGAAGGCTTGAGGAGGGAGTGGAAGCAGGGTGGAGGGCTTCAATGGGGGGAACAAAAAGGGACATCTGTAATACTTTCAATAATAAAGATAAAATTTTTTTAAATTCTTAATTTAATCATATCTGCAAAGGCTTCCTTTTTTAAAAAAAACAAACATATCTTTATTGATTTCAGAGAGAAGAAAGGAGAAGGAGAGAGAGAAATAGGAACATCAATGATGAGAGAGTCATTGATCGAGCCCGCAACCTGGGCATGTCCTGACCGGGAATCGAGCCCCAATTACCTGGATCCCATGTCGACGCTCAACCACTGAGCCATGCCCAGCCGGGCTACAAAGGCTTTTTTTTTGCCTTCTAAAGTAACATTCACAGGTTTCAGAGATTAGAACATGCATTTTTTTTTTTTTTTAGGGTTGGCCCAATTATCAGCCTACCACATGATCTTTGTGAAGCAGGTAAGAAGCAAAGATTATTATTTCCATTTTATATATGAGGAAATACTGGCGTAAAAAAAAAGTTAAATGACATAAAAGGTTGCATAATGAGAGACTGGCAGAGATCAAGCAAGAATCCAGGGCTCATAACTCTTCTTTAATTAACTACGGCCCCGAAATGTAGATACCTATTTCACCTTCCTGCAGAAAGCATAGGTAAAGGCATTGTGGAGTCTGTATAATCATGAGGATTGGGAAGTAGTATTTATTGGCTAGGGAAGATTCTGGAAAACCTTATATCATGTTGAGGGCTTTAGGGGTAACTAACCACATAGAATCTCTCAAGATATTGGAATAAAACAAGGCAAACAAAAGGAGACTTAACCTGGTATTAGAAGAAAGCAGGTAAGCCTTTTAATATGCATTGAGTGTATGACAGCATTCTGTTTTATCTGCTATTCATCACTGTACATAAGCCTGAGTAGGCATATGCTATGTACAATTATGCAAAACAGTTTCACACAATAGTCTCCAGTTGGATTCTCATAAAATATCTGTATGGAAGGGCAATCATTATAATCATTTAATTTGATAGATGAGGAAACTAAGTTTCAGAAAGTTAAGTGACTTTCTCAAATTGGAATAAAATCCAAGCTTTCTTCCTCTTGTCATAATTGTGTCTTTAAATATCATGTCTCATTTAAGAATGACATATCCACATGTCTCATAAGGTTGTGATCCATAGCTACTGAGATGTCAGTATAAATAACAAATGTCATTTTATATATTTAAAGATTTTTTAAAATTGATTTTTAGAGAGAGAGGAAGGAAGAGGGAGAGAGAGAAACATCAATGTGAGAGCACATCAATCATTGATGGGCTGCTTCCTGCAGGCCCCCTGCTGGGGATCTCTCCCACAAACCAGGCATGTGCCCTGACTGAGAATCGAACCAGCAACCTTCTGGTGCATGGGGCAATGCCCAACCAACTGAGCCACACCAGCCTGGACACTTTATATATTTAGTTATGTAGTTCAACCATCAAGAAACTCAAATACCCTTTAGGCACTTTTCATGTAATTCAGATACATGAACAACAGGTGGCAGTAAGTTCCTTGGGTAAGTGGTTTGATTGATCAACTTTAAACTAAGTGTACTTACCTTATATTACAACAAACAATATGGCTTTTCACCCTAGCCAGTTTGGCTCAGTAGTTAGAGCATTGACCTGCAGACTGAAGGGTCTCAGGTTCAATTCTGGTCAAGGGCACATAGCTCAGTTGCAAGCCAGATCCCTGGCCCTGGTTGGGGGTTGCGTGTGGGAGGCAACCAATTGATGTTTCTGTCTCTTCCTCTCCCTTCCACTCTCTCTAAAAAGCAATGGAAAAAATATCTTTGTGTGAGGATTAACAAAAAAAAAGAAAAAGAAATGTGGCTTTCCAGTACTTTAAATTTTATAAAGAATATTAAACTTTGCTAGTCTATCTTAATATGTTCAGATATGCTTAAATAGTAGGCACATAACATCATTTTAAAAAATTAAATATATAATTTACTGTCTTTCAAAATAATTCCTTAATCAGCTATAGTTGAACTAAAGCTTGGTTCCATCCTCAGACTATAATTAGATACATTTTACTTTAAATATTTATTTTTAAATCAAATTTCTTCCTGACTAGCACTTGGCCTCAAGATTTCTATTTGCCTAACCAACAAAAGAGCCATGGGCTCTTTTTCTCAGGTGGAAAAAGCTTTTATTTGTCCCCAGTTTCTCTTTAAGATTTCAAAGAAGGACTTCTAGAATGAGAAATGAGTAGGCAAGACAGTTTCTCCTTTTCAGTTTCCTATCTTTATATTTTCTGCCTCTTCTCAGCAAAGAAACTATCAAATAGCAATGTGTTATTACTTGAAGCACACAGCCTCATAGCTTTTCTTGCTATAAGAACAAGGTAAATTTTCATTTGAGTCCTATAAAGATAGTGTCTTAGTTCATTAGGGCTGCTATAACAAAATACTATAAATGGGTGTCTTATAAACAATAAACATTTATTTCTCACAGTTTCGAAAGCTGGGAAATCCAAGATCAAGGCTCTGGAGGATTCATTGTCTAGCAAAGAACCACTTCCTGGTTCAGATACATTCATGTTTTACTGTGTCCTCACATGGCAGAAGGGGCTCTATGGTATGTCTTTTATAAGAGCAATGTCCCATTGATGAGGGCTTTACTATAATGACCTAAGGACCTCTTAAAGACCCCACTTCTTGCCCAGCCGGGCATGGCTCAGCAGTTGAGCATCGACCTAGGATCTAGGCGATCAGGGTTCGATTCCCAGTCAGGGCACATGCCCGGGTTGTGGGCTTGATCAATGACTCTCTCATCATTGATGTTTCTATCTGTCTCTCTCTCTCCTTTCCTCTCTCCAAAATCAATAAAGATATATTAAAAACAAAAAAACAAAAAAAAAAACACCCCACTTCTTAATACTGTCACATTGGGCATTAGGTTTCAACATATGAATATTGAGAGGACATGAATATTCAGTCTATAGCAGATAGCAAGATCCCTCCTCCGAAAAGATATTTCCAAAGGGCCTTGCATGGTGTGGCTCAGTTGGTTGCAGCAGCATCTGGTACATCGAAAAGCTGCAGGTTCATTCCCCAGCCGGGCCTGTGCAGAAGGCAACCAATTGGTGTTTCTCTCTCTCATTAATCTCTCTCTCTCTCTTTGGCTCTCCAAAATAATTAAAAAAAAAAAAAAAAAAGGCATATCCTCTAGTGAGGGGGGAAAAAAAGATATATTTTCAAAGGTAGTTGCTAGCTTAATGTAACTTGAAATTTACAGATGATGAGTTTCCTTAGCAAATCTCTAAATACCTGCAACATCCACACAGTGCCTTCTGCCACAGATGGAATCCTTTTTTCCAAGCTAAGTGATAAAAACCCAACCTCACAACAAAACAGCAAATCAAAAAATTCACACATATTTAAGCACTTTTATACAAAGATGTTCAATGGTTGCTCCAGAGATACACTGGTATATTGTAGTAAACAATGTCTAGGTTGTCACCAGCCTGAAAGGTGAAACTGCCTAAGCTTGGCACTCTGCTAGGAGCTGTGAGAGCTCAGGGGAAATGTAAGCCACAGTTCCTGTCTCAAGAGATTTACAATCCAATGAGGAGAGGAGATTCTTAAATGAAGCATTTCTATAGTATAGATATAACATATACATAAGTACCTATTTTAAAGAGTTATTGTAGATAGTATCAAGTACAGTACAGTAGATTATAGTAGATAGCTAGGTTTCATGGAAGAAAATTTAAAGGATGGTTATATTTTACATGAACATATACAAGAGGCAAAAATAGTTCAGGTGGAGGGAATAAGCTCACAAAGGCAGAGAGAATGAATTTGGTAGAATTGCATGTCAGAATAAGGACATGCCTGGATGGTGCAGAAATTAGGATGGAGAAATATAGCCAAGTTATATAACATATGATCTTAAAGGCAGAGAGCCTGAAAAAGATGATCAGCTTTTAATACTTTTCATCTCTCTGAGTATGAAAGACTGGGTTCTAGCAGTAAGAATGCTTAGATCAGAGAAGTTCTGGAGTTAGGATTAGTGACAAAGGAGAAGCCAGGTGTGGGGGAGTGAAAAGGGACAATCCATGAGAGGAAGAGAAAAGGGAGTGACCATGATTTTGAGGGATAAGCCAATGAGAAAGAGCAGAAAGCCATCAGTACTAACAGAAGCCCAACAAGAGATAAAAAAGAGTGATGAGTTCTCTTTGGTATGATTAGTCTCTGAGGGTGATAGGTACATCCACAGAAGAGACAATTGAAGATGTGGTCTCAAATGTAGGAAGAGAGTTAAACAAAAAACATTCTTGCCTCTTGGAGCAACTGAGCATAGCCCATCAATAACATCAGAGTCCCCAGATCCAATGTGGCATCTTCCATTTTTCCTCCAAATGTTCAGTGCTATTAATCTTCCCTCCCCATGGATTGTGCATTTAATGGCTGTCACATCGCTTGGGAAACTTGATTGCAACACTGTCATTTCATGAGCACCAGTAAGAAGGCTTGTAACAAACTCCTTGCAAAAGACAATTTTCAGATAAAATATGCACGTGTCATATCTGCAGTGAGCATCTGTCAGCCTCATCATAGGCTGAGCATAGAGAATTAGTTTCTAATCCTTAACACTCTAGCTTCCCCATGCTGCTTCTCGTGAGTGGATTGAGGCATGCAAATTAAACTTAATTTATTTGATTTGCATTTGATCAATTCAACTTCACTGCCCATAAAGTGACAGGTAAAACAAAAGTGTTTTCCAAATTGACCAGCTTGTCTAAGACCATTGAGAATGAAAGAGTCAAACTATAAAATATCTTCCTGCAAATAAGGGGAACAATGTTCATAAAACATGTTGACTTATTTCCTACTGCAGAGGTATATGCAACATAACCTGTAAAAAATAGATCAGACATTCTGTTAATTTCAAGGCATGTTTGAGAAACTAGCAAAAAAAAAAAAAAAAAAAAAAAAAAACTCAGCAAACTATCTTAAATCCTCTTTACCAGCTGAGGTGGTTGGTTATAAATAAAAAATTAAAGAGACAGGATCTTCAAGGTCACCAAAGAGGTTACTCTGCCCCTTCCCCATAGGGATGTTGGTAGAATATAGTGGTTTTAAGAATATGAACTGGGCCCAGCTGGGCATGGCTCAGCAGCTGAGAATCAACCTAGGATCCAGGGGGTCGCAGTTCGATTCCGGGTCAGAGCACATGCCTGGGTTGTGGGCAAAATCCCCAGTCACAGGCATGCAGGAGGCAGCCGATCAATGACGACTCTATCATCATTGATGTTTCTATCTCTCTCTCTCCCTTTCCCTTCCTCTCTCTGAAATCAATAAAGATGTATTTTTTTTTTTTTTTTTAAAGTATGAACTGGATAATTTGACTGACAGGGTTCAAATCCCAGGTCTGCCACTTATTAGCCCTGTCACCTTGAGTAAGTTATGTCTGCTGTCTGAACTTCTGTTTTATAATATGGAGATAATAACAATATTTAGCTCATAAAGAGGATTAAATGAACCAACATATTTAAAACACATATCATGGTATCTGACACATAGTAGGTATTTAATAGATGTTATTATAATTATTTCAATTTCTTTCCAGCAATATGTCTCTGTCATCAGTTACATGGATATTAGTAGATAACTATAATTCTAATGCTTATAATTATCAAGAACTTTAATTTATACAAAACACAATCACTTATGCCCTTGGACCAAATGTAGAAGATGTTATCGTCGTCATACCTCTTCACTCTTACCACTTCAGAGCATGCTGCCCCAAAGTCCTGCTGCCAACACCTGCATTTCTTTGCCTCAGAACTTTCTCTGAATGCTAAAGCCTGCTTTGTCAACCTGAGAGGCAGGTTGGATGTGCCAAGGTATTAATGGCCTTCAATCAAATTCTGAAAGAAATTAGTTTCACCTCACCCCTCAGGCAGGGTAACTCTGAAGCAGATATTGTACACTATCTCCCAGACTTTTCCCTGAAGGCTTAAGTCCCAGCCACTTTCTGTGGTAACTAGTTTATTAATGTTCCCTTTAATTCCTGCTTTCTTCCCCTCCTTGTTTCACTACCCCACTCTTCTATCAGTGTTTCCTTCAACTCTCAAACTCTTTACACTTGGATACTTGCCTTAGTTTGAGGAATCCAAATTATGACCTCACAAATCTCTGATATAGGTGAGGGCAGACATAATAATTTTGCATAAGTAGACTGAGTTGTGGCTATTGTGGATACTTAAAGGAAGAGCGTGGCCTAGAACCCAAGTCTCTTGACTAGCTATATTCTTTTTTCTGTTACCAGAGTATGTATCATAGCATTTCCCAGCTGCACACAAACAGACTGATAATTTCAGTAATTCCCCATTATCCTTATTTTAGATCAGTTGATCTCCCAAAAGTATGTCTGTGCAAGGCAGAAAAGGGTCACACTCCAATTGACTCATACCATTGAACTTTCCCATGTGTGACATGCATATTTATCATTTTGTTCTTTAAATGTATGATCTTAACTAGCCATCTATCTAATGAAAACTGAATTATCTGTCAGGGTCTGGAAATAGATTGTTCTAGTTCATCAAAGAGTCTAGCTAATAGAGTAGTTGTGAATTAGCTGAAACTGTGTGTGTTTTTAAAGTAACACTTAGCATGGTGGTTGTGCTAAATGCAAGTTAAGTTTCCTTTGATAATTTGTTAGAAAATTGAGATCTCAAGGGCCTCAGGCCCATGTGTGTACGTACCAATTCCCATTAAATAGAAAGACTTACAGAAGAGCTGGGTACTGATGGTTCCCCAGTTGATGCACTACTGGGTAATAAGGATTTATTTATGTGATGCACCATCTTTTTTGGGCCATCTCTATGTTCTGTATCTCTTACAAAAAGGGAAATACCCCATAATCCTGGGTACTATAACTGAGATAGTTAGCCTGAGCATTTGTTAGATGTAGAGCACAAGAAGGTTCTGTACATTAAGGTCTCTTATTTTGAGAGCCTCTTTAATTAATGGCCATCTGGTCCCCCATGAAGACCTGTAATTAGAGAAGCAGTGTACAAACAGATACATTAGTAAAGAACTCGCCTGTGCTTGCCTTCCCTTCAAGATATTCAGTATGCATGTGAATACCAAGGTCACATTGGGCTATTTTTATTTTTCATAAAAAATAATTTGGGTCTAGAGGTTGTGATAAAATAAATCTGATTAAATTAAGTGGCAGACACAGGACTTGCTAACATCTGAATGCTCCTCACCAAATGTGATTCAGCACAGATCTGCTATTTTGATTGTCCCTGTTTTTTTTCAAGTTGCTTTTAGGCTCTGCATGACAGTAATAGAGGCTCCCTGCAGCTTCAGGATAGATAAAAGAATTGAAAAAGACACTTAGCTTTGACAAAAGGATCTGCACATGTCTTTCTCACCATGAACTTAAGTGAAAAACTCCTACCACAGTTATTCCTTAAGACAATAATCAAAGGAGTATTCTTTATCCAAGCTCCCAAAGAGTATGTACCAAGTAAGAAATCATCTCTATTGCACCATTCAAACCTAGGGATATGATCAACCCAAAAGTTCTTTAAGCACAGGCAAAAATAAAAATTAAAAATTAAAGGGACTCTACCCTGACCCTTGCTGTCTACCTTATCTCCTCCCTCTGCAAGATCTATAAGTGAAAGCCTTCAGTTCTGGGAATTGGGTATAAGGTTCTCATAGGATCAGAAACTAAGGTTGCAG
Source organism: Miniopterus natalensis (assembly GCF_054644295.1). Taxonomy (NCBI): domain Eukaryota; kingdom Metazoa; phylum Chordata; class Mammalia; order Chiroptera; family Miniopteridae; genus Miniopterus; species Miniopterus natalensis. The sequence goes on from NC_142103.1 coordinate 21,412,922, forward strand.
GAAAGAGGTACAACCCACTCATATGCTTAAATTATGGCCATCAGCTCTGGCTTTAATATATTTCTCTGAGAGAGGTGAAATAATAGGGGTATAATTTTGAACTGTGGAATGCACCATGAAGCACATTATCAACTTCCTTCTGACTCACAGGAACTTGAATGTTACTGTAAAAAATGACCCTTAACCAAGTTCAAGAATAAAACAGGGATGTCCGCTTTTACCACTCTTATTCAACATAGTGCTGGAAGTCCTAGCCCACAATAATCAGACAAGAAGAAGAAATAAAAGGCATTCAAATTGGAATAGAAGTAAAACTGTCATTATTTACAGATGGCATGATACTGTATATAGAGAGCCCTAAAGATTCCACCAAAAACCTACTAGAACTAATAAATGAATTTAGTAAAGTAGCAGGATACAAAATAAATATTCAGAAATCAGTTGTATTCTTATATATTAATAATTAACTATCGGAAAGTGAAACTAAGAAAACAATCCCATTTCCAATTGCATTTAAAAATTAAAATAAAATACCTAGGAATAAATTTCACCAAGGAGGTTAAAGACCTGTACTGGGAAAATTATAAGACATTGAAGAAAGAAACTAAAGAATATACAAATAAATGGAAGCATATACCATGCTCATGGATAGGAAGAATTAACATTATTAAAATGTCCATATAACCCAAAGCAATCTATAGATTTAATGCAATTCTTATCAAATTATCAATGGCACATCTCACAAAACTAGAACAAATAATCCAAAAATTTATATGGATCCACAAAATACCCCAAATAGCCACAGCAATCTTAAGAAAGAAGAACAAAGATGGAGAAATCATGTTACCTGATATCAAACTATACCACAAAGCCATAGTAAACAAAACAGTGTGGTACTGTCATAAAAAGACACAGATCAATGGAAAACAATAGAGAGCCCAAAATAAATCCATGCCTATAGGGTCAATTAATATTTGGCAAAGGAGGCAAGAACATATAATGGGGTAAAGAGAGTCTATTCATTAAATGGTGTTGGGACAATTGGACAGGTACATGCAACAAAATGAAACTAGACTACCTTCTTACACCATATACAAGAATAAACTCAAAATGGATTAAAGACTTGAATGTAAGAATCAAACCATAAAATCCCTAGAAGAAAACATGGAGAGTAAAATCTCACTTTCTTCTTAGCAATATTGTTTCTAATATATCTCCTCAGGCAAGGAAAACAAAAGAAAAATAAACAAATGAGACAACATCAAACTAAAAAAACAAAACAAAACAAAACAAAAAACCCAAACCGTCAACATAACAAAAAGACAATATACTGAATGGGAGAAGATATTCACCAATGATACATCCCATAAGGGGTTATATCCAAAATGTATAAAACATTCAAACAACTAAACACCAAGAAAAAAAATCTAATTTAAAAAATAGGCGAAGTACATGAATAGACACTTTGCCAAAAAGGATATACAGATAGTCAATAAACATATGAAAAGATGCCCACATCACTAATCATGAGAGAAATACAAATTAAAACCACAATGAGATATCACCTCACACCTGTCAAATGGCTGTCATCAATAAATCAACAAACAAGTGTCAGTGAGGATGTGGAGAAAAAGGAATTCATACACTATTGAGTGCACTGATTGGTGCAGCACTATAGAAAACAGTATGGAATTTCCTCAAAAAATTAAGAAGGGAACTGCCTTATGGCCCAGCAATTCCACTTCTGGGTATTTTTCTGAAGAAAACCAAAGCACTAATTTGAAAGAATATATGCACCCCTATGTTCATTGCAGCATTATTTACAATAGCCAAGATATCAAAGCAACCCAAGTGCCCATCAGTAGATGAGTGGATAAAGATGTGATACATATATACAATGGAATATTATTTGGCCATAAAAAGAATGGAATCTTACCATTTGTGACAGCATGGAAAGACCCAGAGGGTGCTATGTTCAGTGAAATGAGTCAGTCAGAGAAATACAAATACCATATGATTTCACTTATATGTGGAATCTAAAGGACAATACAAACAAACAAAATGGAAACAGACTCATAGACACAAAGACTAGACTGGCGTTTGCTAGAGGAGAGGGGTATTGGGGCCTGGGTTTAAAAGGTGAAGGGATTGAGAAGTACAGATTGGTAGTTACAGAATAGTCACAGGAATGCAAAGTACAGCATAGGGAATATAGTCAATAATATTGTGATAATTATGTATAATGCCAGATGGATGATGGAAATATCAGGGGGAATGCTTTGTAAAGTATATGATTGTCTATTTACTATGCTGTACACCTGAAACCAATATAAAATAATACCCCCAAAAAATTCTGAGCCTGTGGAGAGGCACACGAGCTATGATGTGAGATTTCAAAGGCTGATTATTGAATAACCCCCCAAAAGAGAGTAAGAATGGCATAAGTATTCAACAATAAAGATTAAAAAAAAAAAACAAAAAAAGAATGGCATAAGTGGAAGAGAGAAGGACCAGCATGCCTACAGCCAGAAAGGGGAGATTGCCTTTCCTAGGCTCCTGTGTATGTGTGTCCTACAAGAAAACCCTAAATACTTAAAGTAACAAAAATGAGTCACTCTTATTAAAGCCAAAGAGATTGAGGAGAACATTAATTAAATGGAATTTAAATTAATACCTAAGAGTAAAAAGGGTGTTGAAGTTAATTAATGCCTGAATTATCATTACAAATTATTTGTATATTAATAACTTAAACTACTTTCCCTTAAAAATCCATTTCTATAAATGATAATTATGCTGTATGTAAATTAATGTATATTTGTTTACCATTATGAAATTCCAGGGACAGGAATAATTTCACTGTTGTGGAGCAACCAGCTTAAGTACTGCGTGTGAATTTCTGTGGGTTATATTTCACTCAAGATATAACTAAAATGTTCTGATGAAAAAAGGAAGGATAATAGGGCTTAATTGTATTTTGATAAAGTTAATTGACACATACAAAAAAGTGACCCTTCACCTGTAACATAGCCAAGAAGCAGAAACAAGCAATGAGGGAACATCGTGTCATATGCTAGACAGTAGACGTTAAAACAAAGAAAAGAAAGCACTCACAGCAAGGAGAGAGAAGGAGGGAAAAAACTAGGAAAAAGCTGACAAAATAAGTCTCTGCACTCTGGGAACATTTGGTGTTGGAGCAAACATCCTTATCACCTGTAATAGGCCCCGAGGGCATTGCTGGATACAGCACACTGAGAAGTTGAAAATCATAGCATGGAGTCATCAAGAAAAGATGAAATTAGTTTCAATATATTCTGCTTAAAGAGGCAAGGAAGTGTGCAATACATGTTGAAAAAAGTTATAGGCAAATGCTTAAATTAAAATTTGTGCAGCGTTATTTATAATAGCCAAGACTTAGAAGCAGCCAAGTGCCCATCAGTAGATGAGTGGATAAAAAGCTGTGGTACATTTACATCATGGAATACTATGCAGCTGTAAAAAAGAAGGATCTCTTACCCTTTGGGACAGCATGGATGAACCTGGAGAGTATTATGCTAAGTGAAATAAACCAGTCAGAGAAAGACAAGTACCATATGATCTCACTTAAATGTGGAATATAATGAACAAAATAAACTGATGAACAAAATAGATACAGAGACATAGAAGCATGGAACAGACTGAGGGATAATATTAACTTTGTTAAAACTCTAGAAAACAGTCAAAGTCTTACATAAACCAAGCTAGTGCTGAATCAAGAAAAAAAGCAACTTCCACATAGTAGAAAAGTTTTGTGGCATTTTTCCTCCCCTCACACGGCACCTCCAGCTCGGTAGTGGTCTTGAAGACAGTAACCTCCATTCCTTGTGTGAGAGCCTGGTCTCCAATTCTAGAAGGAGCAAAGCAGACCTTCTCTGAGAACTATTGTATTTATCTGTTCTAAATTGTCTGGGACTCCCTGAAGGACTGGTGCAAGGCACTTGTCTCTGTTTGACCTAACTCAGAAATCACTCAGAGCAGAAAAATAGTGGACTTTGCTCAAAAACATTGTAAGCTAAATGAAAAATTTGCACTCACCTGGGCAAAAGATTAAGACTGCGACAAATAATAGACTGCCTAAAGTCTGAATGAATATCTGGGGAGGTGTTTTTTTTTGGGGGGTGGGGAAGTAGGACATTCAAAAGCATCCATGTATACTGGAGAAATCAGAAAGCCGTGCACAATCCCAGGGAAGGATGGATGTTCTGAAAAGACATAAGCTTTCGCCTCTGACTGATTTCTAGGCTCAGTGTAAGCAGGAAGTAAAGGCTAAGCCAGGGTTGGCTAAGTATTGAAGGAGTGTCCCAACAGAAAACCAATCTGCAAAGACTAGGAAAGGTGGGCTTTTGAGTTTTTTATGTTGGGATGTGTGTGTGTGTGTGTGTGTGTGTGTGTGTGTGTGTGTGTGTTCTGGAGTTAAAGGTAATCTCTCTCAAAACACTAGCTAAAAGAACAGACACTTCACTAACCACACATAGAAAAGACTAAGAAATACTGTCTTTGCAAAACATAGTTTGGAAAAGTCATTACACAGACAACTACAGCCTTCTGTAATCAAAAACAGGAAATCCTGAAGAAAGGGAATAATATAATTTTCAGAGTTACATAACATAATAGTCAATGTCCAGTTTTCAACAAAAAAAATCACAAAGTGTACAAAGACACGGGAAAGTGTGGCCTATTCACAAGAAAAAAGAAATAAACCGCTAAGGGAATCCATTCTTTTTTTAAAACTTACTTTGTTGTTGAGAGTATTATAGATGTCCCCCTTTTGCCCCCTTTGCTCTCCTCCACCCATTCTTAAAAGGGAAATTTAGAGTTGTAAGCTCCTACTTTTAAAAAAAGAAAAATCTCAAGTACAGAAATAACAAGAATTATAAAAGAATACTATGCACAATTATATGGCAACAAATTAAATGACCTAGATTAAACGGAAAAATTTCTAGACTCTTAAAATTACCAACACTGGCTGAAGAAAAAATAGAAATTCTGAACAATAAAGATATTACATTAGTAAAAACAAACAAAACAAAACACCTCTCGGTAAAGAAAATCCAGGACCTGATGGGTATCCTGGTGAATTATATCAAACATTTAAAGAGTAATTAACACCAACCCTTCTCAAACTTCCAAAAATATGAAGAGGAGAGAAAACTCCCTAACTCTTTGTATGAGGTTAACATTACCCTAATAAAAAGCATTATAAAAAAGAAAAATATAGAAAAATATACCTTATGAATATAGATGCAAAATTTTTCAACAAAATAGTGGCAAATTGAATCCAACGCCATATTAAAATGATTATATACCATGACCAGATGGGATTTATCCCAGAAATGAAAGGGTGGTTTAACATAAGAAAACCCATCAATGTAAAATATTACATTAAAAGAAAAAAGGAGAAAAAGCACATCATCACCTCAATTGATGTACAAAAGCTAAGAAACAAATTCAGCAGTTTCAAGACACAAAATAAACATACAAAAATTAGTTGTGTTCCTTTACACCAGCAATGAAGAATCCAAAAAGGAAATTATAAAAATAATTCTATTTACCATAACAGTCAAAAGAATAAAATATCTTGGGATAAATTTCTCAAAGGAGGTGAAAGATACACACTGAAAAAAAAATGCTGAAAAATTAAAGAAAACCTCAATAAATGGAAAGACATTCTATGTTCATGGATTAAAAGACTTAATGTTGTTAAAATGTCAATACTGCCTAAAGGGATATACAGATTCAATGCAATTCTTATAAAAATTCCAACAGCTTTTTCTGCAGAAATGGAAAAACCAATTCTCAAATTCATATGTATTGACAAGGGGCTCCAAACAGCCAAAACAGTCTTGAGAAAAGAACAAAGTTACAGGAGTCACACATCCTGATTTCAAAACTTACTGTACAGCTACAGTAATAAACACAGTGTGGTACTGACATAAAGATTGACATATAAATCGATGGAATGGAAATAGGGGTCCAAAATAAACCCATACACCTATGACCAGCTGGTTTTCAACAAGATGCTAAGACCATTCAATGGGGAAAGAATAGTCTCTTCAACAAATGGTCCTGGGACAACTAGATATCCACATGCAAAAGAATGAAGTTGGACTCTTACTGCACACCATAAACAAAAATTAAGTCAACATGTATCACTGACCTAAATGTAAGAGCTCAAACCATAAAAATTCTTACAATAAATAATATGATTAAATCTTCATAACTTTGGCTTTCACAATGGATTCTTACATATGACATTAAAAGTATAAGCAACAAAAGAAAATAATAGATAAATTGTACTTCATCAAAATTAAAGACTTATGTACATCAAAAGGCATTATCGAGAAATTGAAAGAGTCTGGCCAGGTGTGGCTCAGCAGTTGAGCATCGACGTAGGATCCAAGTGATCAGGGTTCGATTCCTGATCAGGGCACATGCCCAGGTTGTGGGCTCGATCCCCAGTTGGGGGCTTGCAGGAGACAGCCCATCAATGACTTTCTCATCATTGATGTTTCTATCTCTTTCTTTCCCTCTCCTTTCCTCTCTCTGAAATCAATAAAGATATATTTAAAAGAAAGAAATTGAAAGAATAATCTACAGAATCAGAGGACATTTTTACAAATCATATATCTAATAAGGACCTAGTATCCAGAATATATAAAGAACTTTTGCAACTAAACAACAACAAAATAAAAATTCAATTAAAAATAAGCAGACGTCTTGAATATACATTTCTTCAATGAAGATATACAAATGGCCAACAAGTACTTTAAAGATACTTAACATCATTAGACATTAGGAAAATGAAAATCAAAGCCACAATGAGACACTTCATAGCTAATAAGACATCTCATAATAAAAAAAGGACAATAAGTGTTGGCAAAGATGTGGAGAAATTGGAATTCTTGTACATTGAGGATGAGAATATAAAATGTTTCAGCCATTTTGGAAAGTGGTTTGCTGGTTTCTCAAAAAGTTAAGCATAGAATAGAGTTGCAATATGTACCTGCATTCCACTCTTAGGTATATACCTGAAATAATTGAAATCAGGTTCTCAAGCAAGTATATGTACACTTATATTAATAGCAGCACTATTCACAATAGCTGAAAGGTGGAAATAGCCCAAATGTCCATCAGTGGATTTAAGAATAAAGAAATTGTGGTACATATATACGATGGAATATTACTTGGCATAAAAAGCAATGGCATACTGAAATGCCACAATGTGTATGAAACTTAAAAACATTTATGCTAAGTGAAAGAAGCCAGACACAAAAGATCACGTATTGTATAATTCTATTCATATGAAATATCCAGAATAGATAAATCTAGAGACAGAATGCAAATTGGCGGTTGCCAGGTGTTGGGTTGAGTTGGGGGTGCAAATGATGAGAAATTGCTTCAGGGGTTAAGGGTTTCACTCAATAGTGATGGAACTATTTAGAGGTAATTGTTGCCCAACATTGTGAATGTATTAAATGCCAATGAATTGTTCACTTTAAAATGGTTAATTTTTTATTGTTGTCAGTATTACAGATGTCCCTTATCCCTTCCCTTTGGGCCCCCTACACTCAGCCTCCAAACCACCCCAGGCCTTCACACTATTGTCTGTGTCCATGGGCTATGCATATATGCATAAATGTTCTTTGGTTAATCTGTTCCCAGCCCCCACCCCCGCCTTCCCTCTGAGATATGTCAGTCTGTTCCATGCATCCATGTCTCTGGACCTATTTTGTTCGTCACTTTATTTTGTTTATTAGGTCTCACATATAAGTGAGATCATGTGATATTTGTCTTTCTCTAACTGGCTTATTTAACTTAGCATAATTATCTCCAGGTCCATTCATGCTGTCACAGAGGGTATTTTATGTTATGTGCATTTTATCTCAGTATATTATTTTTTTAAACTTTGTTGGTGCTCAGTAAATGTTTTAAATGTTAATATTTTAAATAGTTTACTCCTATTAACATAATTAAGAATACACAAGCTTCAGGAAACTGAAAACAAAATTAGTCAATTAGCAGGTGCAGGAATTGGAAACAGGAGGTTGGAAGAAATGCTCATAGTTAAAATGGCAATAAAAACACTATCTGACTTACACAGCCAAGAAGCCATTCCCAGATGCTTGTCCCTGATTTGACCAGAGGCAGCAGAGGTATTCTCAAAGCTTTCATCCAAGGCAGGGACCGGTGGAAACAGAAAATAATCTTTCAATTAAATATCTTAAGGAGCTGTGCTTTCTGCCCTTTTTCTTTCTGGAGAACTTGGTAGATTGTGTTCACTCTACCGCAGGGGAACCCCTAGAGAGGGGGAGCTAGGATTTGAGACAGTTGATTAAGACTGAGATTTCTCAGCTTATCTAGGCTCTTGTAGAAAGCCATAACTGTGGCTTTTTTTGTTGTTGTTGTTTTTTAAATTTTATTTTTGTTTAAAGTATTACAGATGTCCCTTTTTCTCCCCAATGACCCATTCCACCCCTTCCCATCCCCTTCCCCGGTCCCTCTCCCCACCATTGTCCATGTCCTTGGGTTGTGCATATATGCATATAAATTCTTTGGTTACTCTTTCCCCCTCCACCCACTTGCCCTCCTCCATCCCTCTGACATTCGTCAGTCTCATCTATGCTTCCATGTCATTGAATCTATTCTGTTCATCAGTTTATTAAATTCTTTAGATTCCACATATAAGCGAGATCATGTGATGTTTGTCTTTCGATGCCTGACTTATTTCACTTAGCATAATATTCTCCAGGTCCATCCAAACTGTCCCAAAGGGTACGAGATTCTTCTTCTTTACAGCTGCGTAGTATTCCATGGTGTAAATGTCCCACAGCTTTTTTATCCACTCATCTACTGATGGGCACTTGGGTTGTTTCCAGATCTTAGCTATTGTAAACTGTGCTGCTATGAACATCGGGGTACATATATTCTTCCTGATTAATGTTTTAGGATTCTTAGGATATATTCCTAGGCATAACTGTGTTTTAAATTAAGACTATTATGGTGGAATAGACCATGGATTTTAGAGTAAGTTTAAAAGACCTGGGTTCAAATCCCAATTCTTCTCCTTAATAACCATGTCACCTCAGGTTATTTACTTAGCCTTCTTCAACCTGTTTTCCCTTCTCTTAAATGTGGATATATAAGTCTGAAACATTATTGTGAGGATTAACTGAGATAGATACAATGACCAACACACTCCTGGCACACAGCGACATTCCATGCTAGTTATTTTTCTTCAATCAAATTACAGATGACTTCTCTCTCCCACTTTACTTCCCCTCCAAAAATAAATAGAGTTTGTTGATGAGGAGGGATAATAAACCAAAACTTCAATTACAAAAGATACCAAAACAATTATATTAGGTGATGGGGTAGAGTATCCAAAGCAATGCTTTTTAATCTGGTAAAACATCATGCATGAGGAGGGATAAAATCAGATTTCTCCAGGAGATATCAGCAGAATGAGAGAAAGACAAGGCTGATGGGCAAATTCACCCCGGAATCTTTGTCTTTTCTATGGGCTCCCTAAGAAACCAAATGTATCCACATCCCATAAGCAAAGAGAAGCTCAGGTAATCAGTGAATCATAATGAAATCATTTTATCAAGAAGAGTAATGGTTTTCTCATCCTTCTAAGGAGGCTCTAGGATTCAGAATGCTATAGTGACTAAAATGTGGGCATGGATCCAGACAGATGTTGGTTCAATTTCCAGATCTCCCTTTCATTTGCTATGGACCTTGGGCAAGTCACTTTCCTTCTCTGAGGTTTGGAGTTCTCATTTATAAGAAATAATATTTATTGTGTGTATTACACAAGATAATATATGTAAAGTGCTTAAGCACAATGTCAGGTACATAGTCAACAACCCATAAATGTTCATTCCCTCCTTGTTCCTATCACATTAAATTCTACTCTATTTTACAGAAAGAGACTCCTTTTTAAAATTTTTAAAAATTAACTTATTTTCCTTGCTTTTATTTTTTATCATTTTTATTGAATTTATTGGGGTGACATTGATTAATAAAATTATATAGTTTTCAGGCGTACAGTTCTATAATGCATCACCTTATATTGTATTGTGTGTTCACCACACCAAGTCAGGTCTCCTTCCATTAACATTTATCCCCTCTTTACCCTCTTCTACCTCCCCCCACCCCCCTTTCCCTCTGGTAATCACCATACTGTTGTCTGTGCCTATGAGGTATTTGATTTTTTCTTGTTGCTTAATCCCTTCACCTCTTTCAGCCAGCCCCTCCAACCCCTCTCCCCTCTGACAGCTATCAGTCTGTTCTCTATATCTGTGAGTCTATTTCCAAGGCTTTCATGAAAGTGTATAGTCATCTCTACCTTTCTTTTCATTGAAATTGCCATTTAAGGGTCCCCTATATTAGGTTATACAGGCCCCTACCAATCTGGCTCAATTTAAAAGTTGAGAGACAAGGAGCTTTTGTCAATGGAAAATATAACAAATTAAAAGTTAGAAGCACTGAATTTAACCCTAGCTTTTCCACTAATTAGCATACCATTTTTCTAGGCCTATGTTTACATATAATGAATGAAGAAATTGGGCCCGAGTATCCCTTCCAGTTTTAAATTTACATGAAACTACTGACTAAAGCTGACAGTGAAGGAAAAGTCACAACCTTTGCTAGCAAGAAACAAAGAGTCATAGACCTGTGAATATTTAAGGGACCTCAAGAGGTCAACTAGTTTATTTAATGTTAGAATGATATAAGACCAGCACCTAGAATGGAGATCACATATATTTCCTTGCTAGCTTCTTCTAAGGTTTCTTCTTTCTGAAAGTAAGTATCTATAATCTATATGCATAGAATAAATAGAGTGTGCAAATAACATGGGTATATAATAGTCACTATCTGGATGTAATGAATCAACCTGTATTCAAAGACATGATGATGAGCTCTGTGGCATGGAATGGTTTTGAGGTCATTATAAAAGGTAACCTAAAAAAGGGAATTATGTTATTTGATCTGAAATATTTATATAGTCTACCTCCAGGGCGGAGGACATTTTCTCTCACTATCAAGACTGCTTATTTAAGCTCTAATCCTGTAATTGAAAGATGAAACATAATAGGATTTACAAAATTCACAAATATGCATATACACACACACACACACACACCACTCCTCTTCTCCTAAAGGATAGGGTTTGTCTCTCAAATTATACCAGTTAGATGTGATTGCAAGAACACTTGAATCACCTTCACCCAGTCAAGCAATCTATCAATACTGCCAAAGGTAGAGCTTCTAGGAGGCCAAAACTTAAGGAAGGCCCCTAAAGGACAAATTCAAATTCTCAAGGTCAAGGGCAGAATGTGATAACTGTTGCCTCCACCTCCTTAGTCCAGGAAAAAAGCAAAAACTTCTTCAGACTATTAAACAGAAGACTAAATGCTTCCAGGGGAATTCACCCTCCTCCTTGTCCCACATATCTTAATGTAGCACCTTCTCTCCACAGGAAATATATAATCTGGGAAACCAATGTCATACACAATCACTGACATTAAGAAGCTCACAATCTGGCCCAAATTCTACACATGCACAGAAAAGTATGAACTATAGAGACTAGAAAGGGTCTTTAGAGATCATCCAGTGGTTTTTATATTCTTTCATAGAGCTTTTAAGGTTCCACAGAAGGGCCTCAAACCAACATTAAGAAAGGGTCTAGGGTTTTTTTGTACCCAGACAGCTCTAGGTCCATAGCCTTATTTTCTTTATGAAATTCCCTTTTTTTGAATCCATTTTGTATATTGGACTTCTACAGATTTTGTTAGTAAAAGGTTTAATGACCAGAACAAATATTGAAAACCACAAGTCTGATGCAAATTCTTTTTTTCTTTTTTTTTTTAATATATCTTTATTGATTTCAGAGAGAGGAAGGAAGAGGGAGAGAGAGAGATAAAAACATCAATGATGAGAGAGTCATTGATTGGCTGCGAGCCCACAACCTGGGCATGTGCCCTGACTGGGAATCGAACCGTGATCGCCTGGATCCTAGGTTGATGCTCAACCGCTGAGCCATGCCCGGCCAGGCCTGATGCAAATTCTTCATTTCAACATGAAGGGTCCAACAATCCATTTGAGGCTTTGCTGCAAGTGTTTAGCCAAGTCATGAAACATTGAAAATAGGAGACTACATTTGCCTTGTGTTATCTCTGCTACTGTCAAGTGCCAAATAAATGCTGGAGACAAATCGTGTAGGTAAGCACAATCACAGGGACAGAAGCAGGGGGACCTGGTAGACAGGACTGCTTCCTAGGGGAGATTGAACTTAAACTGGGCTATGGCCTGTAGGGAGGATTTCAAGAGTTGGAAGGAAAGGGTTCCTGGCAGAAGTAGTATCTGAATAGAGGTACAGGGGGCATTGATTTACCCAGAATGCTCTTCCAGCCATTCTTTGTGGTAAAGTTGTCAGTTACCTATGTCTTCTGCTTTCAAAATTTTTGATTCCTATTCTGACAAAATCTGTTCCTACTGACCTTTTCAGAATTATATCAGTACTGAAGTATGAAGTCAGTTTTGGTATGAGCCCTAATAAGCGGCAGTTTTGACAATTAGCATGATCAGTTAATTCTTATTTTTATCTCCAATAACAAGCTTGGAGATACAATATCAAATCTTATATGCAATAATTTACAGAGCTTTTGATTATGTATGGCTATACTTTTTTCATAATATCTGGGTGCCCATTTCCTGCACATAATTATGCTGACTTGTCATGACCACAAGAAACCATTCTTCCTAAAAGACATTATATCTCTATTACTATTTACAAGACACAAAATAAAGCAAAGGATTAATGTTGCCTTTGGTATGAGTAGCATCAGGAAAGATTATAATAAACTATTTTTGGGTCAAAGGAAAAATGTTGGGAGTTGATATTATTGCTCATTGACAATTATAGAGCTGCTTGACTTTTTGACTTTTTATAGCACACCTAGGACATAAGTATAGTATGAGTGTTCATTACAACAGTTTCTCTCACTATAAAATGCAAGTAATACAGGGGAAATGACTTACCAAAAATCACACCACAAATAAATTATTGAGTCAGGATTACAACTTTGGTTTCTTAATTCTTAACAAAGATTTCTTTTCCCCAAATCACCCTAATGTGAAATACTTTTTCAAGTATAATAAGATGCTTGAAACTTTCCTCCATCTTTTCTCTTGTTCTTGGAGCAGCCAATGTGTGATTACAGGTATATTAGCCAGGGTTCTCCAGAGAAATAAAAACAATAGAATAATAAGAGATATATATCTATATATATTCATTGATAGATGATATATGATAGATAGAGATAGAGATAGATGATGAT